>NC_057800.1:28178113-28196624 GCF_018294505.1 Triticum aestivum | reverse complement strand
GTTGGAGTGTCGTGGTGTTGGAGTCGAGAACGCTGGAACTGAAACACCCCTCCTGGGCATGCACAAGTGCACGGCAATCAGTGGGAGAAGGGCAAGCAAAGTGTGCGGTGTAAACAAAGGGTTTGGCGCAACAGAATGATGGTAATACAGCACCGGCAACAGGGCAGCAACGCCGCTTTACGGCTGTGTTTGCGTTGTATTCAAAGGGTTCTCTTCTGGGCGCCAGGCAAAGCTCATTCTTTACCCACTAACTAATCTTCCCCCCAACTTGCCCTACTTTTCTTATCTTATTGTGTGTGTGTGTGTGTGTGTGTGTGTGTGTGTGTGTTGGGATCATACCAATAATTTGGTGGCATGGCTCGTACGTACGCTTTGGAGCCAAGAAGAACGGCTTTAGCATCAATTTGCAGTCCATACCATGCACTGTGCACGCTGTCATATTAGATAGTAGATCATGGTGGGTTCTTCACTAGGTCCGGCGATCCTAGTCGGATAGGGGCGTGGGCGTTGGATCCGATCCGGTCTGGGGCCGCCGGGAAGGAGAGGCTGAGTCAGCCTGCCTCGGGATCCGCGCGGATGGGGGTGGCGGGTGGCACCGGCCCGGCGCAAGTGGCGCCGGCGGAGGGAGCACGGGCCCTGGCATGGCGGTAGGCCGGTACGCAGTCCGAGCTGGCCGGATGCCCAGACCCAATGGGAGTGGGGGTGGCACAGTTGCACGTGGGCCTGGCCGTGCCCGTGCCCGACCCTCTGCCGCGGCCACGACGGCGAGGACGGCCCGGTCCGCCACGTGCGCCCCCCAGCACGTACCACCAGTGCACCAGCCCCAGCCCCCAGGCCAGGCGTCACGGTGGAAATGAGATGGATTCTCTGCTCCCGCATGAACGGGGCGGACGGCGCCTCGGCCGCACAGCCGCCCCATCCGAAATCTCCTCCCCCGTTGTTCTTTTGGCCCCCCGAAAGGCCCAACGGGCGCGCGCATGTCCCCCGCCCGTCCGGCCGGGCGCAGCGCCATGTGGCCGGTCTCGCTGCCGCCGGCACGCCACCGCTCCTCCCCGGCGCACAGCGACGTCCAGCAGCCTCCTCGTCCCACGCAGTCCCTGCTTGCTTACCGACAGCGTGTCTCCGCCGAACCGCGTTCGAGTGCGGCACCTCGCTTTCGTTCAGACCGTAGCGCACGTTCTCCCACCAACAAACCCTCGTTGTTCGGTCAGCCTTTGTCCTCCTCCAGTCTCGCTCAGCCCGGTGGCACGCACCTACGCACGCGAACGCGAGGTCGGACTTCGGCTCCTCGCCGGCCGGCCGTCGACGGCGACCCCGCCAGTAACCAACTGCGTGCGCCCGCCTGTCGCCGTCTCCGTGCGCACGTTGACCGACTGTCCGGGCCGGGCCTCCGGCGGCCTAACCTAACACGCACGCGATGGCCGGGGTTGGTTAGCGGCCCAATAGACCAACACACTGAAGCAGACAGGCTGATTCCATATGCGCAAAAATCCAAAGAAAAGAAAAATATCTACCGAGACCTGATAAGCACCAAGTAATTAACCCCGCTTTCGTTTTCATCGACTTGGAAACGTTCCACGGAACGCGCAATTATTTGGGCCGTGGAAACCCTTGAACTGTAACTGTGCGCGCGCGCAAAAGGGTCGACGAGACAAGCCACGGCAAAGCGGAGCTGACGAACAGCTCTCCACTCGAGCCCCAGACCCGTCGTGGGTCAGCACAGTGTAAACGTACTGCCGCACTGCTGCTACCCACTCCATGTCCCCATGTCTGCATGCTGAGCCTCTCGAGTCTGCCTGCGCGATCGCCGGCGCATGCACGGCCGAGCGATGGATCGATCGATGTGTCGCTTGTCAGTGTTGCCATCTCCGTTTCTTTTACTACGATATCTGTCGACGCATGACGCAGAAGGTTAATTAAGATAGGTATTGGATGGACAGTGACCGGGAGGAAGTGGGTGGGGGTGGTAAAATGATCTTAGTTTTTCAAGATCTGACCCTTTTGTTACCGTCAGGGTCCATGGCGGTAGGGTGTAACAACCTACTGCCATGGACCTTGGCTTTAGGAAACATCCCTACCGCCAAACATACTAGCAGTAGTCTGTATAATCCTACTGTCAAGGTGCTTGGCGGTAGGCACAAGCACGCATTGTGTTTAACACTTAAAAGATTTTGTGGTAGGGCATGTAACCCTACCGCCAGGGACCTTGGCGGTAGGCTGTTAAACCCTACCGCCATGGACCTTGGCGGTAGCAAAAAGGTCATATCTCGAAATTTTATCTATACTATTATTAAACAATCAAACAAGAATTTCTTTAAGCACACCCCACAAAGCGTACATAGATCCAATACCATTACATGATTAGGCCCACTAAAATCAATCTAACGAATAGCCTTAACCTAAACCATTTTCTGTGTGCACTTAGCAATTTACATTGACTGACCGTAATCCACCCTGGAGGAAATATGAAACTCCACGCCTGAGCAATTAGGAAACTAATAATCACGGGTACATCCTATTCTAGGAACTAAATCAAAGGCATCCATCCTATTAGGAAACTAATCTCAGACAAATCCATCCTATTGAAAAACTTATATCGGACGCATCCATCCTATTAGAAAGCTAATCGCGAGCCGCCTGCCGCCATCATGCACGCTAGCCACGATGGGGGAAGCGCGAGGAGCTTCGTCTTCCTCCAGGAACACACGTGCTATCGCCGCCATCGTCTTCTGCCTGGAGGCCAGGCGCTCTTCTGCCGCTACTGCGACGACTCCATCCACGTCCAGGGCATGCTCTCCGGCAACCATCGGCATCCGCGTTGACTTCAGCTCCGTTCGCAGCACCCATGTCGACAAAGTGTCTGTTCAGTGGGTGCATGTGCATTACATATTAAATAAGAATCGCGGGGCTTCAAGCAATCTAGAATTATAGATTTGGGATTATCTTAGGTTGCCGCTTGCTGTACTGAAAATGTGTAATTATATATGGCACGTACATAAGAATGCAACAATCTTGTCTTATCTATACTACTATTAAACAATCAAACAAAAATTTCTTTAAGCACATCCCACAAAGCATACACAGATCCAATACCACCGCACGATTAGGCCCACTAAAATCAATTTAACGAATAGCCTTAACCTAAACCATTTTCTGTGTGCACTTAGCAATTTACATTGGCTGACCTTACTCCACCGTGGAGGAAAATATGAAACTCCACGCCTGAGCAATTAGGAAACTAATAATCACGGGTGCATCCTATTCTAGGAAACTAAACCAGAGTGCATCCATCCTATTAGAAAACTAATCTCAAACAAATCCATCCTATTAAAAAACTAATATCGGACGCATCTATCCTATTAGAAAGCTAATCGCGAGCCGCCTGCCGCCATCATGCACGCTAGCCATGATGGGGGAAGCGCGAGGAGCTTCGTCTTCCTCCGGGAACACACGTGCTATCGCCGCCATCGTCTTCTGCCTGGAGGCCAGGCGCTCTTCTGCCGCTACTGCGATGACTCCATCCATGTCCAGGGCATGCTCTCCGGCAATCATCGGCATCCACGTTGACTTCAGCTCTGTTCGCAGCACCCACGCCGACAAAGTGTCTATTCAGTGGGTGCATGTGCATTACATATTAAATAAGAATCGTGGGGCTTCAAGCAATCTAGAATTATAGATTTGGGATTATCTTAGGTTGCCGCTTGCTGTACTGAAAATGTGTAATTATATATGGCACATACATAAGAATGCAGCAATCTTGTCTTATCTATACTACTATTAAACAATCAAACAAAAATTTCTTTAAGCACACCCCACAAAGCGTACACAGATCCAATAGCACCGCACGATTAGGCCCACTAAAATCAATCTAACGATTAGCCTTAACCTAAACTATTTTCTGTGTGCACTTAGCAATTTACATTGACTGACCGTACTCCACCGTGGAGGAAAATATGAAACTCCACGCCTGAGCAATTAGGAAACTAATAATCACGGGTGCATCCTATTCTAGGAAACTAAATCAGAGTGCATCCATCCTATTAGGAAACTAATCTCAGACAAATCCATCCTATTAAAAAACTTATATCGGACGCATCCATCCTATTAGAAAGCTAATCGCGAGCCGCCTGCCGCCATCATACACGCTAGCCACGATGGGGGAAGCGCGAGGAGCTTCGTCTTCCTCCGGGAACACACGTGCTATCGCCGCCATCGTCTTCTGCCTGGAGGCCAGGCGCTCTTCTGCCGCTACTGCGACGACTCCATCCACGTCCAGGGCATGCTCTCCGGCAACCATCGGCATCCGCGTTGACTTCAGCTCCGTTCGCAGCACCCACGCCGACAAAGTGTCTGTTCAGTGGGTGCATGTGCATTACATATTAAATAAGAATCGTGGGACTTCAAGCAATCTAGAATTATAGATTTGGGATTATCTGAGGTTGCCGCTTGCTGTACTGAAAATGTGTAATTATATATGGCACGTACATAAGAATGCAGCAATCTTGTCTTATCTATACTACTATTAAACAATCAAACAAAAATTTATTTAAGTACACCTCACAAAGCATACACAGATCCAATACCACCGCACGATTAGGCCCACTAAAATCAATCTAACGATTAGCCTTAACCTAAACCATTTTCTGTGTGCACTTAGCAATTTACATTGACTGACCGTACTCCACCGTGGAGGAAAATATGAAACTCCACGCCTGAGCAATTAAGAAACTAATAATCACGAGTGCATCATATTCTAGGAAACTAAATCAGAGTGCATCCATCCTATTAGGAAACTAATCTCAGACAAATCCATCCTATTAAAAAACTTATATCGGACGCATCCATCCTATTAGAAAGCTAATCGCGAGCCGCCTGCCGCCATCATACACGCTAGCCACGATGGGGGAAGCGCGAGGAGCTTCGTCTTCCTCCGGGAACACACGTGCTATCGCCGCCATCGTCTTCTGCCTGGAGGCCAGGCGCTCTTCTGCCGCTACTGCGACGACTCCATCCACGTCCAGGGCATGCTCTCCGGCAACCATCGGCATCCGCGTTGACTTCAGCTCCGTTCGCAGCACCCACGCCGACAAAGTGTCTGTTCAGTGGGTGCATGTGCATTACATATTAAATAAGAATCGTGGGACTTCAAGCAATCTAGAATTATAGATTTGGGATTATCTGAGGTTGCCGCTTGCTGTACTGAAAATGTGTAATTATATATGGCACGTACATAAGAATGCAGCAATCTTGTCTTATCTATACTACTATTAAACAATCAAACAAAAATTTATTTAAGTACACCTCACAAAGCATACACAGATTCAATACCACCGCACGATTAGGCCCACTAAAATCAATCTAACGATTAGCCTTAACCTAAACCATTTTCTGTGTGCACTTAGCAATTTACATTGACTGACCGTACTCCACCGTGGAGGAAAATATGAAACTCCACGCCTGAGCAATTAAGAAACTAATAATCACGAGTGCATCATATTCTAGGAAACTAAATCAGAGTGCATCCATCCTATTAGGAAACTAATTTCAGAAAAATCCATCCTATTAAAAAACTTATATCGGACGCATCCATCCTATTAGAAAGCTAATCGCGAGCCGCCTGCCGCCATCATGCACGCTAGCCACGATGGGGGAAGCGCGAGGAGCTTCGTCTTCCTCCGGGAACACACGTGCTATCGCCGCCATCGTCTTCTGGCTGGAGGCCAGGCGCTCTTCTGCCGCTACTGCGACGACTCCATCCAAGTCCAGGGCATGCTCTCCGGCAACCATCGGCATCCGCGTTGACTTCAGCTCCGTTCACAGCACCCACGCCGACAAAGTGTCTGTTCAGTGGGTGCATGTGCATTACATATTGAATAAGAATCGTGTGGCTTCAAGCAATCTAGAATTATAGATTTGGGATTATCTTAGGTTGCCGATTGCTGTACTGAAAATGTGTAATTATATATGGCACGTACATAAAAATGCAGCAATCTTGTCTTACAAAGTAGGATCAAGAGGGATACTGAAGAAGTCAAGATACAGAGTCTATTTTCCATGATTACTTCTCATGTTCATGTCGGCTTCGTTGTGCTTTACTTCGTACCACCATATGCATTAAACTGGACCGTATCAAGAGATAACGCCATCCCCTTGATTAGAATTGCCTTATTTGTGCTATTTGATCAGTGTGTGTTTTACATATGACGTTGCTTTATCTGAAATTAAGGTGGGTTGCACCTGCCTATGCACTATCTCCAGGGATAGGTTGGAAATCAGAATATATGATTCATTCTTAGAGAAAACTTTACACACGTCACTTTAACATAATTGCATAGCAATCCAGTAAATTATGTAAGATTCAGTAGGAGGCAAGATATTGAAGATGTACTACTATTTCAGTTACATGATTCTATACATCTAAAACGGGTCACATGACTCCGTAACTGTTGTTAGAGAATATCTCTCGCTGTTCTGTAAAGGTATGCAATCTCTACTGCGTTTCAATAAAGAGAATTTTACCATACAGAAGGATCCAATGAAGAAACTAATCCGGCTGAGTTCCAATAAATAGATCCTTCAAAGGATCTGTCCTAATACAGCTACCGTATATTGGTACAGAGAAATCATATAAACTGTACTTAGTTGGATTTATTTTGTTTCATGACAGAGAAACCAAATATTTTTCGCTATTTTGGCACATATATTTATTCTTATATACTTGTGCAGTTTCGAATGATCCAACATATCTGCAGTCATCAAACTCGAAGACATGCTGTTTAAGGCCTTATTTGCACCGCCTCTCTTTCTTTGTCTGCACGCCTCTTTCCTTCAATAATAATAATGAAAAACTTTTTCCGAATCAGGTATTACACTGTTACAAATGTATGCTGAAGCTACTCCTTACGACAAGGAAAAAGAGGATGAATGCTTTCTATATTCACCAGTTTTGTAGCATGTTCCAAATTGTTGGCTCTTTCTTATTTGAGGATTCATCATTTTTTTGTAATTTAGAAGCTGACCTGAAAGCTTGATAAGGTTAAGCTTGACAAATACTTTAGAATACTTTTCCTTCCATCTTTATTTTTCTTCATAACTCATTTCAGTTTCTATACGTACAAAACGTCTTACATCATTGTAAGTTAGTATGGTTGCCAACGCATAAACACATACAAAACCGGATAAATTTTTTCTATCATGATAATCATTGGATTTTCTTTTAGCCCCTTTACATTTCAATTAGTTCTTGTAAATCATCTTTATTTTATATAGAAGTCGTTGTACACATATCATCTTCTATTTCCTATTATCCATAGTAGGTAGCTATATAATTTTGGCAGTCCACACAACCAAAAAATATATATAATTTGATCCAAATTAGTACAAATATATATTTTGCTATGCAGATTAGTAGAATAAAATAAGATTCGAGAATTAAGCATCTTGAACAATATAATTGCACTGTAAGGCAGTTTATACTTTTTTCCCTGGCTACACTCGAAGAGAAGACTATACTACATGCCTATATTATTGCATTAATAAATAATTGCTGATTTTATTTAAATGAGAATATTTTTATTACTCTATGCAGCAACATAACCACTATTGTGTCTCGCTTTTGAAAATACAATTTGAGCGATATCAAACATTATGTATCCATTTGATTTATAATTTTAAAAACGTTTATTTTTTTATATTATGTGAATTCACATGTTTTACGATCGAGACGTGCATGATTACTAGTCAGACTAGAATCAGATCTCGAAAAGATATTAGAAAAGGGTCAAAACACGAAATTTAGCCGCGAGGGGGCGTCCGATCCGATCCTCGGGAGATCGGAGCGGATCGTCTTCGATCCGGGCGGAGACACGGCGCGGGCGACTGTTGATTGCCTCAGCTCCAGGGAATATAATCTCTACCCGTCCGATGCCGATGGCTTTGCCAGGTGCGTGCGTGTCGCTGTCTGCCCTCCTCCATCCACCATGCATCAATGGTGGAGCCCTTGTGTTCTTCCTTCCTTTCCATGGCGGTCGACCCATCACGTAACAGATACATACACTGGTACGCGTACACGGGAAAGCGGAAAGGAGGAAGCAGGGGAGGATGGAAAGAAGATATCGCACCACCGTAAAGCGCACGCATGCGTTGGTAGAGAGATTTACAGGATCGCCACACCACTGGTCGCACGGGCGGATTGGATGCATGCATGCACGCATGATCATGTAGGAGTGAAACACTTTACATTCAGGTCTTATTCTGAACCTAAATCCACATCTCTCTGCAGGCTCGCTCTCTGTAATGTACTGTACAGATTGATGAACATATGTTGGTTCGTTCAGGTCTTGTTCTGAACCTTATAAATTTACATCTGTCTGCAGCTCCCTCTCTGCACAGTGTGCTGATTGATGAGCATGTAGTTAGCTGGGTTCGTTCAGGTCTTATTCTGAACTTATATTTACATCTGTCCGCAGCTCGCTCGATCTCTGTAAAGGTTGGTTAGTAGTAGCATGTTGTTGGCTGGGTAGGTTTAGTTGACGTGCGAGCGATGCCACCCGTGCACGTTGTTGGCCGTCGTCCCGTGTGCGGCGGTGGTGGCGCCTTTGCCTCTGGGGATCTTCCGGAGCACGCCGGAGTCCACCTTGGCCAAGTGGGTACGGACGTCGCGCGCCCCCGTGGCCACCAGGTGCTCCACCTCGTGCTCGTACCGCTCGTACAGCGCCGGCACCGTCATCGTGAAGAACACAACTGCCAAAACAAAGATGGTATCATCGTTGCTAGCTCAGTACATTGGATTCTGAAGAATGGGGAGTTTCTGCTACTGAAGGTGTTGGCAGTTGCTTACCGAGGTAGAGCAGGGTGAGGGAGCTGAAGCAGGTCGCGACGACCGACGCGATGTACAGAGACACCACCGTCTGCAGTAGCGTGTGTATGAGTTTATCAGGCTTCAGAGTTGTGGCATAGATCAGATCAGGATTGTTGTGAGGTGGGTTGGTTACCATGATGAACTTCTTGATGTCCTCCCCGCAGGCGATGGCGTACAGCCGGTGCACGAACCAGGTGAGCCGCCTGTGCAGGGCCAGGATCACCTGCTTCGCCGTCCTCTCCGACAGGATTGTCTCAGGGATCCTTGGAACCGGCCTGTGTGCAGTTCACAATTCAGCCCTGAAGCTAATTCTGAAACAAAACCGTGGGACTGAAGAAATGGGGTTTGGTGCAGTACAGGTTCAGGAAAGCGGAGGCGTTGGTCCAGATGAAGAAGGTGAGCATGGTAATCATGGCGGCGTAGCACGCCAGCGTCAGGAAGTGGTACTCCGCCACCTCGAACAGACCCCACGCCGCCGTCGCCGCGCCGAGGATCGACGCCGACACCTTCGGCCTCCTCCACAGGATGATGTCCGCCGCTGCAACGCAACACACACATGATCAGTTCAGAAATCAGAAAACTTAGGCTCGTATCTCTGCAAGAATGTAAGTAGTTTGCTAGCCACCTTCGCGTCCACCCAGGGCGGCATGGACCGGCCTTTCCCTGCCGAACAGCCTCGGCGCCCGGTGTCCCTGCAAATGCGATCCTCCTCCCATTGCCATTTTTGATGTTGGTTTGAGGTTTTCGGTATGCAGCTTGCCATTGAGGTTGTGATTCTTATAACCTGAATGCACAGGCTTGGAAACTTTGGCGACCTTCAAGGGAGAAAGCAAAGCATAGCTTTGGCTCAGGTCTTTGGTTTGATACTTTGGCGTGCAATCTTGTTCAGCAAAAATATACTTTGGTTCCCAGGTGCCTTTTGGAGTTGGGATCTGATCCAAACCTTGCGATTCTGGATTCTGCTGACAGATAGACCCGCGTTCGGTTTCTTTCTGTGGAGGAGACATGCGTTTCTTGCCCTACAAATGATGCATCCTCCTTGGGCCATCAAACACCCTTGGAACTTCAAAATGACAACGATTGTGCATAAGGCCAGAGACCAACATTCACTCGAGTATTTAGGAAGCACCGGACATATGTACATTTTAGCAGTGTTCATGTGAGCACGATCGAGCTCACCATTACGACATTGGATTCTCAGCTATCCTTGCCGGTCATATAAATTCACCCGTGCAACCAAATGTGTCCTAAGTCATTCAACACGGACAATAAAGTTGTGGCACATAAATGGACCACCAACCTTCATTTGTACTGCATAGATAGTGCTTTCGTTTACTATATAGACAACCGATCTTGGTCAAAGCAAACAACAAACTCCACCTCATTTATCCATATTTTACATTTCGGCAGTACAAACTCTTCATTTCTAGTATTTTGTTATAGTGAATGGTGATGGCGATCCACAAAAGCATAAGAAAGAATAGATTGAAATTCGAAACGGTATATGCCCATTGACGATGCGCAGGAGTAAGAGAAAGAGACATGGGGAAACCAACCACGAGGTCTGTATACCAGGGTAGTGGATACTTTGCCTGTTCTGAAACATGCCAGATACGTTCGTGGTTCTCAAACAGGCCGTTTGAGAAGCTGTTAAGGGGGGTGTATGGTTTTGCACACGGCTGGCACCTGCTCATTTTCTCATTTTGGACTGCTTTCGAAAGTGCTTTTCTTTCTCATCTCATGGACTTCTGGAAGATGCTAAGTTGCTGGAAGTTGGCTTGCGGCTGATGTTTGACAACTGCTAACTGTGTAGTTCTCTTTGGTTGGATCCATGATGTTTCTAGCTAATACTCCAGTTGCGGTAGTGTCTAGATCTAGTTGAAGCACCATTTTTTTGGCTAGTTTTGTTTAATTGTGAGTGGGTACTCCTTGAACTTCTGTAATTGTTGAAAGCCATTGTTCATTTAGAAGAAAAATACTTTGGTTCGCAGGCGCCTTTTGGAGTTGGAATCTGATCCAAACCATGTGATTCTGGATTCTCTAGATGGACCCGTGTTTGGTTCCTCTTTATGGAGGAGACATGTGCTTCTTGGCCTACAAATGACTCTTCTCCAGTGAGGGTAATGTAAGTTAGTGCATGCTTCTTGGATTATCAAACACACTTGGAACTTCAAACTTGTAACAATTGCGCGTAAGGCCATGGACCAACATTCAGTCGAGTATTTAGGAAGCACGGGATATTTTAGCAGTATTCATGTGAGCCCAAGCTCACAATTACAACATTGAATGGTTACCATGCTCTTCTAGTCGGTCATATAAATTCACATGGTCTCCTTCTGTATCCCCTGTGTATGTAAGTGTTACCAATAGACAACTTCTACAACCCTATAAACATGCCTATTTTTCCTAATCAAAACAGGCAAACTAGGGTGTGCCGCTCAATGAGCCCTCGTGCAACCAAATAGATAGTGCTTTCCCTTTCTATATCGACAACCCATCTTTCTCAAAGCAAACAACAAAACCCACCATCTCATTTATCCATATTTGACACCCCGGCAGTACAAACTCCTCATTTTCAGTATTTTGGTATAGTGATTGGTGACGGAAATCCACACAAGCATATGAAAGAATAGTCTGAAAACCAAAACGGTGTATGCTGTAGACAATGCGCAGGAATAAGAGACATGGGGAAGTATATACTCTCAGTTCTGAAACCAGCCAGATACTTTCGTGGTTCTCAAGCATGTTGTTGCATAGAAATTAGTGACAGAATAATCTATTGCCGTGGGGAACACAACCATTCGAGCATGTGTTATTAAGGGAGGTGTATGGTTCCGCACAGGGATGGCACTTACTTCAGCGTAGGATTGCATGTGTGTTTCTCATTTTGGACTACTTTCTTCTGTTTCTCGTCGCGTGAACCTCTGGGGAGATGCTCAGTTGCGGCTGATGTTCTCATTTTGGATTGCATGTGTGTTTCTCATTTTGAAGTAGGCTTGCGGCTGATGTCAGGCAACTGCTAACGGTAGAGTTCTCTTCTTTGGTTGGATCAATAGTGTTTATAGCTGATACTCCAGTTGGGGTAATATCTAGATCTAGTTGAAGGGCCTTTTTTGCTAGTTCTGTGTAATTGTGAGTGGGGACCCCTTGAACTTCTGTAATTGTTGAAAGGCATTTTTTGTTCAGGAGAAAAATACTTTGGTTCTCAGGTGCCTTTTGGAGTTCGGATCTAATCCAAACCTTGTGATTCTGGATCCTCTAGATAGACCCGCATTCGGTTTCTCTTTTGTGCGTTTGACGGCAGCGGCGGAGGCCGCTCCTCCTTCTCGGGCTGTAAGGCGGCGAGGGCGTTAGATCCGTGGAGGTGCGGCCTGTTCCGAGATCCATGACGGCGCAGTGGCTCCTGCTGGAGGTGTTTGTGCGTGGCCGGTGGTGGCGGCAGTGGCGGCCGGCCTGGATCCGGTCTTGGCAGAGGCGGTGGCGACTCCGGCCCGAATCCAAACATGGCGGTGGCGGTGTCCCCTCCGCCGGGGATGACGGGCCAGATGGTAGGTTCTTGTGGGGGCGGATCTTGGGATCCTGCACCCGGGGACGTCGCAGGATGCGAGTGGAGGTCGAAGCTTCCTCCGGCATCGACGGCGCTTGATGCGGGACCGCGGCGGCGGTTGTTGTTGTATGGGCAACGACAACCGCTGGCGCGATGGTGGGTGCTCCCTGTAGAGCCCGTAATCGGGGTGGCGGACCCTTTTCATCAACGGCGGCGGACTTCGGGATTGTGTGGGCGATTCAGAGTCTGGATCTCAAGGTGGGGCCTTCTGAGGCTGGTGGCGGCATGGGACGTCCCTTCCATCAACAGACCGGGTTCAATGCGGCTCGTCGGGTTACACATGTGCCTCTTTCGGAGTTGTCGGGCGGTGCCTGTCAGCGGCAGTTGAAGCCACCGGTGGATGTGCTACCGGCCGATGCTACGCATGGCGTCTTATATGGAGACGTCAAGTCATGCCTACTACTGGCAGGTGATGCACGGTGGCTCTGATGGAGGTGTCATGTTTAGCCAGTTCCTGTCAGATCCAAGGTGGTGCGACAGTAGCGGGAGGTAGGCGGTATGGGACGTCTTTGTCTTCCGTTGTCTCCTCAAGAGGTTTTCGGCTATCGAGGTGTCAGTAGACAGATAAGGACGGATGGTACAGACGGCTTCAACGACGAGTCTCTGATCAGACTATGTCGTCGCGCGCCTGTGTCGTGTCCTTGCTGAACATAGTGGATTGAAGCTTGGCTTTGGGGATGAGAATCCGTAGTTCAATCTTGTGGTGGACTCGCCATCATCGGTGCACGTGCGGCGATCCCTTCTTGAAGGCGCAACCTAGGAGTATATTTTTTGTTTGTGACGTGTCTTGTATCATAGGGATTAGTGGCTATCTGGGCGAGGTACTGTCGCAAGATATAAGGCCCCAGGGTTTGTTTTTCGCTTTATTTCCGGGTCAATGGCGTTCAGCTGCTGGATTTTGCACTATTAATAATATATGGCTGCATGCATCGTCCTGATGCAGAGGCCGAGGGTTATCCTCCTTTTAAAAAATATATAAATTCACATGGTCTCCTTGTGTATCCCCTGTGTATGTACGTGTTACCAATAGAATTAAACATATCAAGAGTATTTACCCTGCAAAAAATAATAATATCCAGAGTATTTTGAAGTAAACAACCACAATCCTATAAACATGCCCACTTTTCCTTTTCAAAACAAGCAAATTAGCGTGTGCCACTCAATGAGCACCGTGGAGGCAACCAAATGTGTTCCAAGTCATTCAACGTTGGATAATAAAGTTACAACAAATAAATGGGCCACCAACGTAAACTTCATTTGTACGTAGATACAGCTTTTACTTTCTATATAAACAAACCATCTTCCTCAAAGCAAGCAACAAACTCCACCAATTCATTTTTCCATATTTTGCACTTCGGTAGTAGAATCTCTTCGTTTTTAGTATAGCGAAAGGTGACATCAATCTACACAAGAATAAGAAAGAACAGACTCAAAACCGGAACGGTATATGCCGTTGACGATGTGCAGGAATAAGAGACATAGGGAAAGAACCTGCCACAAGACCGGCGTAGCGGATAGTATCGTTGATCTGAAACCGGCCAGATACTTTCACGGTTCTGAAACCAGTCATTGTTGCATTGAAATCAGTGAACCAAAAATCTACTCGTGTGGAGAGGAAAGTGGTTCAAGCAGGTCTCAAGGGATGCGCATGGTTCCGAAACAGGGCTGGCACCTGCTTCAGGCGTACGATTGCATATGTGTTTCTCGTTTTGTATTGCTTCTGAACCTGATTTTGTTTTTCAGTCGCCAACTTTTGGCGAGATGTTAAGTTGCCAGCTGTACACTTGCGTCTGATGTTCGATGACAGTTGACGGTGGAGTTCTCTTCTTGGGTTGGATCACTATTTCTAGTTGATAGTTTGGGTAGTGTCTAGGCCTAGTGAAGGGGGCCTTTTTGTGCTCGGTTTTGTTCAATTGTGAGTGGGAACTTTTGTAATTTTCTACTTGCTTGATTTTGTGCTACGTACAACCTAAGCCAATGGTATGAACATTGAGAACAATAAGACGGTTATTCTTCTTTTTTCTTTCTATTTGCTTAGATGAAACGTAGTAGCTAGTGTCTATTGTGAATACAATTCTGGTGTTTCGTAGTATTTTGAAGAACCATTAGATTAATCATTATGAACAATTTACCTGTGCATACTTGTATGGTCCATCTAGTGTGTAACTGTGTATAACGTCCATCTACTTGTGAAGAATGAAATATGAACAAAATCTTTCTTTTCGTAAGCTGAAATCTATACGGTCCATTTATCCTCGGCATGCTTCCTCCTCAATCTCCCGTCCACCATGATTCAAGTTCAAGACTTGGCACTGTATTCATAAATTTGCCAAGTGTATTTGCGTGTACGTGAGCATCTATATTTGTACTGTGTTTTAAAAAAATATAACTTTTTTCTCGAGGGAATTATATAACTTTAATATGTGTTGTTCGGTACAATAGTTAGAAGTGTATCAAATATAAATGCTAAAAGACTCTACATTTATTTTGAAAAAGCAACTATCTTGAAAATCTTGGATATGTGACAGCTTGAGCAACTAGGCAACTACCGTCCCAAAACAATTTGAACGCAAACAAGAGATGACAATACCAAAATTAGTAAACCAATGCACATGTACAACAAAGATGAAATGAATGAAAATAACAAAAGAAAGGAGCCCTATTCGCAAACTGATTAATATCTCAGTTTCCCCACGCTTTGCCGTGTGTGTGTGTGGCTGCGTCCTGCGTGCCGGCTACCTCCCTGCAACCTGATCTAGCCTCATTGCATGACTTGTCAATTAGTCGAGTGTGATGTTTCTTTAGGCGAAGAACACTGATTGATCGAGGAACTGGGAAACCAACGTGTAGCCCACTGGTCGCTGCGGGAGCTATATCTCGCTTATAGCGAGCTGATAGCTCCAATTGGCTGAAGCTTCCCCGCAGCGCGCCCGCGCATGAGCCATCCGAATAGCGTGTTACTTGGTTGTTTGTTCGTCAGTCTGTGCGCTGATGAGTTTGATTTATTTGGTTTTCTTATTCCTTCATCAGTTTTCTTTGGTTTTTCTTTTTTGTCATCATACTTACTTTTTGTTTCCTTTGTTTTTCTTTGGTTTCTTTCTTGGTTTTCATTGATATTTCTTTTCTTTCTCTTCAAGTTTCTTTGTTTATTTCTTTGTTTTCATTTTCTCAGTTTTCATTGTTTTCTATTTTTTGCAACTTGTTTCAGTGGTTTTATTCTTTGTTTCATTTTTCTTTGATTTTCTTTGTTTCCTTTTTGGTTTTTATTGGTTTTGTTCGTTTTTCTTTATTTCCTTTTTGGTTTTCTTTCTAAATTTTTTCATATACGCCATGGACATTTTTTATTAAATGTTTACTGTCTAAATACATGGTTAAATTTTTTTAAAAAAAATGTTTCAATGTCTATTGTTTGTATACACACTATGCTTTTTTGGTATACATCTAAAGCATTTTTAACAGATGTTTAAAGTTTTTCAAATATATGAATAATATTTTTTCAAATATATGTTCTTATGTCTATTTTTTTCGTACACATCCTACATTTTTCTTATATATCTGATACATTTTTATGTACATGTTTACCATTTTACGTACACATGTTTAGCATTTTCGAAATACATGATTAACATTTTTAAAAGCATATAATGTTTTGCTATCTACTGCCCATACGAATTCTATATTTTTTGTATACATCAATTTTTTCATATAAATGAACATTTTTCAAGTACATGAATTTTTTTTTGAAAACTTATATTTTTTATGTTTACTTTATTCCATACGCATTTTACATTTGTGTATACATCAGAAACATTCTATATATACACATTTGGCATTTTCAAATGCTTGATTAACATTATTTTAGAAAATATGCCAAATATTTACATAACAAAAAGTAAAAAAGAAATCAAATAAGAAAAAATGAAAAAGAAACTATGAAAAAACAAGCGCTTTTGAGGCCTGTGGCCTCCGTTCGCTGGGCTAGGCCATCTAGCGCTCGCTTCAGGTGGCAGCCATATGTCTTCGCTGTATGCGAGATATAGGCTCGCCGCCATTTGAGGAGCACTCCTTCCAAAGATCACTTTCACCCTTTCAGGTTGTGACAAGTTGCACGTTGCATGTGCGCCACTTGTCATAACTTGTGTGTTTTTTTTTGTAGATTCGTTTATGTAAAATATTTTATCTCTTAAACCATGCGGTCAAATCTCGAACTTTTTACATTGTTGGATTCCTTGTGTCAAGATCTTCAAAACTAAACCCCATGTTCAAGGTTTTGGTGAACTATTTTCTTTAGGAAAAAAACCATACAAAAAAACCGGACGAAGAAACCAAACCGGGAGCACATTTTTTCCCTTTCAGAAAGCCGTTTTCGAGTGTGCCTCTCGCGGAAGCAAAACCGTGCCTCCCACAAAAGGAAAAGAAAAAGAGAAAATCATGTTTTTTTTGGTTCCGAGAGACACGGCCGTGCCTATCGCTGAAGCAAAATCGTGCCTCTCACGGAAGGAAAAAAGAAGAAGAGAAAACACGTTTTTCTTTTTCATTTACGAGTGGCACGGTCGTGGCTGTCGCCGAAGCAAAACCGTGGCTCCTACTGAAACAAAACCGTGTCTCCCACGAAAGGGAAAAAAGATAAAACATATTTTTTTTTCTGTTTTCTTGAGGCACGGCCGTATCTCTCGTGATAGCAAAACTGTGACTCTCATGAAAGAAAAAAAAGAAAACACATTTTTTATCTATTTTCTAGAGGCATGGCCATGCCTCTCGCGGAAGAAAAAAAACACGTTTTTTCACGCGTTTTTTTGTCAAAAACGTAAGGAAGACAGGTGGAAAACCAAAAAACATAAAAAAACCGGGAAACCCCATCGAAAAAGCCAAAAACGTGTGCGAAAAAAATAAATAAAAAAAACGGGAGGGAGCGCCCAGAGTGCGTCACACGGCGACGGCTGAGAGCGTACTATTATCATTGATATAAGTATGCCAATATTGACAGCTACTGTCAGGAAAATATCGAAATATAAGTATCTGCATACTATTATCATTGATGAAAGTATGTATGAGACTCACAATGTAGTTTGTGTACTTGAAAGAGTTGTTGAAACCTCGAAGTTTTTGCGTCTCTTCTGTTCAAGACTGTGTCATATAGTAGAACACACTGTCAAATGTGGCAAATTGAAACACCTTCACTATCTCAAGCTGCAAAAAATATCACCCAGAGGGGATGTGCGCGGTTACTGAACTATATCACTTGATGCTATTTTACTGCAACACTATTGGTTCTTGGGAAGGGGACATTCTTCGGCAGAATGTTATATTTCGGGATCCTTGATCGCTTGCGATATGTATCGTATGGATATTCTAATATGTCTCTTCCTCAAAACCAATGAGGACTTGGTGAATTCTCTGCTGTCATACTCACTCGTCTTCAGGAGTTAAATAACTACCGGGTAGAAGAAAGCATAGGTAACAAACTAAATGCAGTCAAGAGCTTAGAGCATCTCTAGCAGACCCCGTAAAAGGGCCGAATTCGTATAATTCCGGTGAGTATACGGATTTGACCCATTTTTCTAGCCATAATAGACATCGTATCCATGGCCTGGCCTGTAATTTTTTACCGTGGCCCACAAAAACTCTCCCCCACCGCTATATATGCGGTTTCACTGCTCGGATACTGGTCAAACCCTATCCACCTCTGCTGCCGCTCCGCCGCGATTCCCCTCCTTCTCCGCCCAATTTCTCACCGCCGCCGCGCCTGAAAAAGCCATGGATGGCTACGGGAGCTCTGGGATAATGCGGAGCGCCACCGCCGCGCCAAATCCGACGTTGCATGCAAGCGGGGGGCGCGGAGGTGGCTCAACTGTGGGAGCCGGCCGCCGCCGGAGTTCAAAGGTCGCGAGCTGGTCGAGCACGAGCGTGATCTCGCCCGCCGCCGCCACGCCTCATTCGGCCCCTCTGCCGCGGGGAGCTCATCCGCGGGCGCCTCGAGCTCGCGGCTCACTTTGGTGAAGAGAGAGCCGGAGGAGTTCGGGCTGCTCGCTGCCAAGCTCGAG
>NC_057800.1:27949727-28177802 GCF_018294505.1 Triticum aestivum | reverse complement strand
AGGAGGAGCACCTAGAGCGCATCGTCATGGAGAGGTCAGCGAGGGAGCAGGAGGAGGCCGAAGCGCACCGTTGCCGTGAGCTCGAGTATGAGCAGATGTTCCTCAAGACGGGCGTCGCGGCGTTGCAGGCGCGCACGTCTAAGGAGGCAGACCTGCGTGTCACGAAGGCGGAGCAGGCCAAGTTCTTCATCGACCTCGACTCCTCCGACACGAGCTCGTCGTTTTTGGTACCTAGGCTCGGGCCTGCAGATTCCCTCACTAGTATGATCAATGTAGATGAACTATGTATGACCAATGTAATATGTAGATGAAGTAATGTATGATCAATGTCGTTGCAAGTTTGTCCCGTGGATGCTTTTTTAAATTTTACAGTTTCATGTACGGGTTTGATCTGCAGCGCATGAATTCGACTCGCAAATTTCATCTGCAGTAAACTATAAACGCATTTTGCGGGTCGGCATTATATGGGGCTGCTAGAGATTCTCTTAAAAATTCCCCGCATGCTACAAGTAAGCAGGCTTGAGAAGAATCCCGAAGTAGCTAAGGATGTCAAATTGAATGGAATTATTTCTCTCACTTCTTTGTCTCTCAGTTGATCTTCTTCTGCTGATCCAGACAATATTGATGAGTTAGTTCTTGACCACCTTGAGCCACATTGTAATGTCAGGAAATTGGAAATTTCAGGTTACACCGGCGTCAAACTTCCATTTTGGATTGAGGACCTCTGTATAAAAAACCTGGTGCCACTTGAGTTGAGGTACTGCTGAATTAAGTTGGGAACGTCTCCTCTCACTTGGAAATTAGCTAGTATGGCTCAAAAAAATATTAAGTTGACAATGACAGGACTTTTGTGCGATCAATTTTTTTTCCTTTTTTTTGCGTAGATCCGTCTATTTAAAATATTTTACCTCTTAAACCGTGCGACCAAATCTTGAACTATTTTCATCATTGGATTTCTTGCGTCGAGATCTTTAAAACTAGGCCCCATGTTGAAGGTTTTGATGAACTATTTTCTTTAGAAAAAAACCTTACAAGAAAACTAGACGAAAAAACGGAACGGGGGGCACATTTTTTCCTTTCCGAAAGCCGTTTCTGAGCGTGCCTCTCGCGAAAGCAAAACTGTGCCTCCCACAGAAGAAAAAGAAAAAAGAGAAAATCGTGTTTTTTTCGTTTTCGGGAGGCATGGCCATGCCTCTCGCGAAAGCAAAACCATGCCTCTCGTGAAAGAAAAAAAGAAGATAAAACACGTTATTTTTTTCATTTCCGAGTGGCACAGCCGTGCCTCTCGCCAAAGCAAAATCGTGCCTCTTGCTGAAGCAAAATCGTGCCTTCCACGGAAGGAAAAAAAGAGAACACATATTTGTTTCCCCGTTTTCGAGAGGCACGGCCGTATCTCCTGCGGTAGCAAAACCGTGTCTCTCACGAAAGAAAAAAAAAGAAAACACATTTTTTATCTGTTTTCTAGAGGCATGGCCGTGCGTCTTGCGGAAGCAGAAAAAGAAAACGTGTTTTTTCACGCATATTTTTCGTTAAAAAGCTAAGAAAGACCAGTGAAAAACCGAAAAACAGAAAAAAAAAAACCCAGGAAAAACCATCTAAAAAGCCGGAAACGTGTGTGAAAAAATAAAAATAAAATCCGAAGGGAGCGCCCAAAGTGCGTCACGTGGTGGCGACCGAGAGCGTACTATTATCATTGATATAAGTATGCTAATATTGAGAGCTACTATCAGGAAAATATCTAAATATAAGTATCTGCATACTATTATCATTGATGAAAGTATGTATGAGACTCACAATGTAGTTTGTGCACTTGAAAGAGTTGTTGAAACCTCGAAGTTTTTGCGTCTCTTCTGTTCAAGACTGTGTCATATAGTAGAACACACTGTCAAATGTGGCAAATTGAAACACCTTCGCTATCTTAAGCTGCAAAAAATATCACCAGAGGGGATGTGCGCGGTTACTAAACTATATCACTTTGATGCTATTTTACCGCAACACTATTGGTTCTTGGGAAGGGGACATTCTTCGGCAGAATGCTATATTTCGGGATCCTTGATCGCTTGCGATATGTATCGTATGGATATTCTAATATGTCTCTTCCTCAAAACCAACGAGGACTTGGTGAATTCTCTGCTGTGATACTCACTCTTCTTGAGGAGTTAAATAACTACCGGGTAGAAGAAAGCATAGGTAGCAAATTAAGTGCAGTCAAGAGCTTAAAAATTCTCCGCACGCTATAAGTAAGCAGGCTTGAGAAGAATCCCGAAGTAGCTAAGGATGTCAAATTGAATGAAATTATATCTCTCAATTCTTTGTCTCTCAGTTGGTCTTCTTCTGCTGATCCAGACAATATTGATGAGTTAGTTCTTGACCACCTTGAGCCACATTGTATTGTTAGGAAATTGGAAATTTCAGGTTACACCGGCGTCAACCTTCCATTTCTGATTGAGGACCTCTGTATAAAAAGCCTGGTGTCACTTTAGTTGAGTTACTGCTTAATTAAGTTGGGAACGTCTCCCCTCTCTTGGAAATTAGCTAGTATGGCTCAAAAATATTAAGTGGACAATGACAGGACTTAGTAAGCTACAGCAGATTGGTCATTTGTCCAGTGGTACCTCCAAGTCCAAGGAGTTCTTCTTACGTACCTCCACAGCTTGAAAATCTAGTAGTGCCCAACACATGGCACAACCTTGCACAATGAAAGAATTTGAGTAGCTAGCTTGAAGATTCACGAGTTAGTATATGTCAGGACTCAGGACTGAGAAGTACTAGAAAACAAGAATAAGTGGCTGTACAACTTGTCCTTTCAGTAGCATTACTTTGTATCTCACTTTTTTATGGAAGGAATTATGTAAGGACACTATACCTGTGAATCCTCTCTAATAGAAGAGTGGTCAGAGGTACATATAATTTTGTGAGTATTGCCACAGATAGTGCATTGCAGAAACGCAGCCATACTAATCCCCATCTTTGTTTATGTATCGATTAGATTATTTAGCATTGGAACTGCATATTACTGTTAAAATCATTTTTCCTTTGCTGCCGAGAAATATCTTCTGTTTTTGATATTTTAAACACCTCTTTTTTTTTACCAGCTATAAGGATATCCGATGTACTTACTGAAGGAAATATGCCCTAGAGGCAATAATAAAGTTATTATTTATTTCCTTATATCATGATAAATGTTTATTATTCATGCTAGAATTGTATTAACCGGAAACATAATACATGTGTGAATACATAGACAAATAGAGTGTCACTAGTATGTCTCTACTAGACTAGCTCGTTAATCAAAGATGGTTATGTTTCCTAACCATGGACAAAGAGTTGTTATTTGATTAACGGGATCACATCATTAGGTGAATGATCTGATTGACATGACCCATTCCATTAGCTTAGCACCCGATCATTTAGTATGTTGCTATTGCTTTCTTCATGACTTATACATGTTCCTATGATTATGAGATTATGCAACTCCCGTTTGCCGGAGGAACACTTTGTGTGCTACCAAACGTCACAACATAAATGGGTAATTATAAAGGTGCTCTACAGGTGTCTCCAAAGGTACATGTTGGGTTGGCGTATTTCGAGATTAGGGTTTGTCACTCCGATTGTTGGAGAGGTATCTCTGGGCCCTCTCGGTAATGCACATCACATAAGCCTTGCAAGCATTGCAACTAATGAGTTAGTTGTGAGATGATGTATTACGGAACGAGTAAAGAGACTTGCCGGTAACGAGATTGAACTAGGTATTGAGATACCGATGATCGAATCTCGGGCAAGTAACATACCGATGACAAAGGGAACAACGTATGTTGTTATGCGGTCTGACCGATAAAAGATCTTCGTAGAATATGTAGGAGCCAATATGAGCATCCAGGTTCCGCTATTGGTTATTGACCGGAGACGTGTCTCAGTCATGTCTACATTGTTCTCGAACCCGTAGGGTCCGCACGCTTAAGGTTTCGATGACAGTTATATTATGGGTTTATGCATTTTGATGTACCGAAGTTTGTTCGGAGTCCCGGGTGTGATCACGGACATGACGAGGAGTCTCGAAATGGTCGAGACATAAAGATTGATATATTGGAAGCCTATATTTGGATATCGGAAGTGTTCCGGGTGAAATCGGGATTTTACCGGAGTACCGGGAGGTTACCGGAACCCCCCGGGAGGTATATGGGCCTTAGTGGGCTTTAGTGGAAGAGAGGAGAGGTGGCCAGGGCTGGGCCGCGCGCCCCTCCCCCCCTAGTCCGAATAGGACAAGGAGAGGGGGCCGGCGCCCCCCTTCCTTCTCTTTCTCCTCTTTCCCCCTTCCTGAATCCTATTCCAACTAGAAAAGGGGGGGGGGATCCTACTCCCGGAGGGAGTAGTACTCCTCCTGGCGCGCCCTCTCCTGGCCGGCCGCACCCTCCCTTTGAACCTTTATATACGGAGGCAGGGAACACCCCTAGACACATAAGTTGATCCACGTGATCATATTCTTAGCCGTGTGCGGTGCCCCCTTCCACCATAGTCCTCGATAATATTGTAGCGGTGCTTAGGCGAAGCCCTGCGACAGTGGTACATCAAGATCGTCACCACGCCGTCGTGCTGACGGAACTCTTCCCCGACACTTTGCTGGATCGAAGTCCGGGGATCGTCATCGAGCTGAACGTGTGCTAGAACTTGGAGGTGCCGTAGTTTCGGTGCTTGATCGGTCGGGCCGTGAAGACGTATGATTACATCAACCATGTTGTGCTAACGCTTCCGTTGTCGATCTACAAGGGTACGTAGATCACACTCTGCCCTCTCGTTGCTATGCATCACCATGATCTTGCGTGTGCGTAGGAATTTTTTTGAAATTACTATGTTCCCCAACAGTGGCATCCGAGCCTAGGTTTTATATGTTGATGTTATATGCACGAGTAGAACACAAGTGAGTTGTGGGTGATATAAGTCATACTTCTTACCAGCATGTCATACTTTGGTTCGGCGGTATTGTTGGACGAAGCGGCCCGGACCGACATTACGCGTACGCTTACGCGAGACCGGTTCTCCCTACGTGCTTTGCACAAAGGTGGCTAGCGGGTGTCAGTTTCTCCAACTTTAGTTGAACCGAGTGTGGCTACGCCCGGTCCTTGCGAAGGTTAAAACAACATCAACTTGACAAACTATCATTGTGGTTTTGATGCGTAGGTAAGATTGGTTCTTGCTTAAGCCCGTAGCAGCCACGTAAAACTTGCAACAACAAAGTAGAGGACGTCTAACTTGTTTTTGCAGGGCATGTTGTGATGTGATATGGTCAAGACATGATGCTAAATTTTATTGTATGAGATGATCATGTTTTGTAACTGAGTTATCGGCAACTGGCAGGAGCCATATGGTTGTCACTTTATTGTATGCAATGCAACTGCGCTGTAATGCTTTACTTTATTACTAAACGGTAGCGATAGTCGTGGAAGCATAAGATTGGCGAGACGACAACGATGCTACGATGATGATCAAGGTGTCGCGCCGGTGACGATGATGATCATGGTACTTCGGAGATGGAGATCACAAGTACAAGAAGATGATGGCCATATCATATCACTTATATTGATTGCATGTGATGTTTATCTTTTATGCATCTTATCTTGCTTTGATTGACGGTAGCATTATAAGATGATCTCTCACTAATTATCAAGAAGTGTTCTCCCTGAGTATGCACCGTTGCGAAAGTTCTTCGTGCTGAGACACCACGTGATGATCGGGTGTGATAGGCTCTACGTTCAAATACAACGGGTGCAAAACAGTTGCACACGCGGAATACTCAGGTTATACTTGACGAGCCAAGCATATACAGATATGGCCTCGGAACACGGAGACCGAAAGGTCGAGCGTGAATCATATAGCAGATATGATCAACATAGCGATGTTCACCAATGAAACTACTCCATCTCACGTGATGATCGGACATGGTTTAGTTGATTTGGATCACGTAATCACTTAGAGGATTAGAGGGATGTCTATCTAAGTGGGAGTTCTTAAGTAATATGATTAATTGAACCTAAATTTATCATGAACTTAGTACCTGATAGTATCTTGCTTATTTATGATTGTAGATAGATGGCCCGTGCTATTGTTCTGTTGAATTTTAATGCGTTCCTTGAGAAAGCAAAGTTGAAAGATGATGGTAGCAATTACACGGACTGGGTCCGTAACTTGAGGATTATCCTCATTGCTGCACAGAAGAATTACGTCCTGGAAGCACCGCTGGATGCCAGGCCTGCTGCTGGAGCAACACCAGATGTTATGAACGTCTGGCAGAGCAAAGCTGATGACTACTCGATAGTTCAGTGTGCCATGCTTTACGGCTTAGAATCGGGACTTCAACGACGTTTTGAACGTCATGGAGCATGTGAGATGTTCCAGGAGTTGAAGTTAATATTTCAAGCAAATGCCCGGATTGAGAGATATGAAGTCTCTAATAAGTTCTATAGCTGCAAGATGGAGGAGAACAGTTCTGTCAGTGAGCATATACTCAAAATGTCTGGGTATAATAATCACTTGATTCAATTGGGAGTTAATCTTCCAGATGATTGCGTCATTGACAGAATTCTCCAATCACTGCCACCAAGCTACAAGAGCTTTGTGATGAACTATAATATGCAAGGGATGAATAAGACTATTCCCGAGCTCTTCGCAATGCTGAAAGCCGCGGAGGTAGAAATCAAGAAGGAGCATCAAGTGTTGATGGTCAACAAGACCACTAGTTTTAAGAAAAAGGGCAAAGGGAAGAAGAAGGGGAACTACAAAAAGAACAGCAAGCAAGTTGCTGCTCAAGAAAAGAAACCCAAACCTGGACCTAAGCCTGGAACTGAGTGCTTCTACTGCAAGCAGACTGGTCACTGGAAGCGGAACTGCCTCAAGTATTTGGCAGATAAGAAGGATGGCAAGGTGAACAAAGGTATATGTGATATACATGTTATTGATGTGTACCTTACTAATGCTCGCAGTAGCACCTGGGTATTTGATACTGGTTCTGTTGCTAATATTTGCAACTCGAAACAGAGACTACGGATTAAGCGAAGATTGGCTAAGGACGAGGTGACGATGCGCGTGGGAAACGGTTCCAAAGTCGATGTGATCGCAGTCGGCACGCTACCTCTACATCTACCTTCGGGATTAATATTAGACCTAAATAATTGTTATTTGGTGCCAGCGTTAAGCATGAACATTATATCTGGATCTTGTTTGATGCGAGACGGTTATTCATTTAAATCAGAGAATAATAATGGTTGTTCTATTTACATGAGTAATATCTTTTATGGTCATGCACCCTTAAAGAATGGTCTATTCATATTAAATCTCGATAGTAGTGACACACATATTCATAGTGTTGAAACCAAAAGATGCAGGGTTGATAATGATAGTGCAACTTATTTGTGGCACTGCCGTTTAGGTCATATCGGTATAAAGCGCATGAAGAAACTCCATACTGATGGGCTTCTGGAACCACTTGATTATGAATCACTTGGTACTTGCGAACCGTGCCTTATGGGTAAGATGACAAAAACACCGTTCTCCGGTACTATGGAGAGAGCAATAGATTTATTAGAAATTATACATACAGATGTATGTGGTCCGATGAATGTTGAGGCTAGTGGCGGATATCGTTATTTTCTCACCTTCACAGATGACTTAAGCAGATATGAGTATATCTACTTAATGAAACAAAAGTCTGAAACGTTTGAAAAGTTCAAAGAATTTCAGAGTGAAGTTGAAAATCATCATAACAAGAAAATAAAATTCCTACGATCTGATCGTGGTGGAGAATATTTGAGTTACAAGTTTGGTGTACATTTGAAACAATGTGGAATAGTTTCGCAACTCACGCCACCCGGAACACCACAGCGTAATGGTGTGTCCGAACGTCGTAATCGTACTTTACTAGATATGGTACGATCTATGATGTCTCTTACTGATTTACCGCTATCGTTTTAGGGATACGTTTTAGAGACGGCTGCATTCACGTTAAATAGGGCACCATCAAAATCCGTTGAGACGACGCCTTATGAACTGTGGTTTGCAAGAAACCAAAGTTGTCATTTCTGAAAGTTTGGGGCTGCGATGCTTATGTGAAAAAGCTTCAACCTGATAAGCTCGAACCCAAATCGGAGAAATGTGTCTTCATAGGATATCCAAAGGAAACTATTGGATACACCTTCTATCACAGATCCGAAGGCAAGACTTTTGTTGCTAAATTCGGAAACTTTCTAGAGAAGAAGTTTCTCTCGAAAGAAGTGAGTGGGAGGAAAGTAGAACTTGACGAGGTAACTGTACCTACTCCCTTATTGGAAAGTAGTACATCACAGAAACCTGTTTCTGTGACACCTACACCAATTAGTGAAGAAGCTAATAATAATGATCATGAAACTTCAGAACAAGATACTACTGAACCTCGTAGATCAACCAGAGTGAGATCCGCGCCAGAGTGGTACGGTAATCCTGTTCTGGAAGTCATGCTACTAGATCATGATGAACCTACGAACTATGAAGAAGCGATGGTGAGCCCAGATTCCGCAAAATGGCTTGAAGCCATGAAATCTGAGATGGGATCCATGTATGAGAACAAAGTATGGACTTTGGTTGACTTTCCCAATGATCGGCAAGCAATTGAGAATAAATGGATCTTCAAGAAGAAGACTGACGCTGACGGTAATATTACTGTCTACAAAGTTCGACTTGTCGCAAAAGGTTTCCGACAAGTTCAAGGGATTGACTACGATGAGACCTTCTCACCCGTAGCGATGCTTAAGTCTGTCCGAATCATGTTAGCAATTGCCGCATTTTATGATTATGAAATTTGGCAAATGGATGTCAAAACTGCATTCCTGAATGGATTTCTGAAAGAAGAGTTGTATATGATGCAACCATAAGGTTTTGTCGATCCAAAGGGAGCTAACAAAGCGTGCAAGCTCCAGCGATCTATTTATGGACTGGTGCAAGCCTCTCGGAGTTGGAATAAACTCTTTGATAGTGTGATCAAAGCATTTGGTTTTATACAGACTTTTGGAGAAGTCTGTATTTACAAGAAAGTGAGTGGGAGCTCTGTAGCATTTCTGATATTATATGTGGATGACATATTACTAATTGGAAATGATATAGAATTTCTGGATAGTATAAAGGGATACTTGAATAAGAGTTTTTCAATGAAAGACCTCGGTGAAGCTGCTTACATATTAGGCATAAAGATCTATAGAGATAGATCAAGACGCTTAATTGGACTTTCACAAAGCACATACCTTGACAAAGTTTTGAAGAAGTTCAAAATGGATCAAGCAAAGAAAGGATTCTTGCCTGTGTTACAAGGTGTGAAGTTGAGTCAGACTCAATGCCCGACCACTGCAGAAGATAGAGAGAAAATGAAAGATGTTCCCTATGCTTTAGTCATAGGCTCTATCATGTATGCAATGCTGTGTATCAGACCTGATGTGTACCTTGCTATAAGTCTAGCAGGGAGGTACCAAAATAATCTAGGAGTGGATCACTGGACAGCGGTCAAGAACATCCTGAAATACCTGAAAAGGACCAATGATATGTTTCTCGTTTATGGAGGTGACAAAGAGCTAATCGTAAGTGGTTACGTCGATGCGAGCTTTGACACTGATCCGGACGATTCTAAATCGCAAACCGGATACGTATTTACATTAAACGGTGAAGCTGTCAGTTGGTGCAGTTCTAAACAAAGCGTCGTGGCGGGATCTACGTGTGAAGCGGAATACATAGCTGCTTCGGAAGCAGCAAATGAAGGAGTCTGGATGAAGGAGTTCATATCCGATCTAGGTGTCATATCTAGTGCATCGGGTCCAATGAAAATCTCTTGTGACAATACTGGTGCAATTGCCTTGGCAAAGGAATCCAGATTTCACAAGAGAACCAAGCACATCAAGAGATGCTTCAATTCCATCCGGGATCTAGTCCAGGTGGGAGACATAGAGATTTGCAAGATACATACGGATCTGAATGTAGCAAACCCGTTGACTAAGCCTCTTCCACGAGCAAAACATGATCAGCACCAAGGCTCCATGGGTGTTAGAATCATTACCGTGTAATCTAGATTATTGACTCTAGTGCAAGTGGGAGACTGAAGGAAATATGCCCTAGAGGCAATAATAAAGTTATTATTTATTTCCTTATATCATGATAAATGTTTATTATTCATGCTAGAATTATATTAACCGGAAACATAATACATGTGTGAATACATAGACAAACAGAGTGTCACTAGTATGCCTCTACTAGACTAGCTCGTTAATCAAAGATGGTTATGTTTCCTAACCATGGACAAAGAGTTGTTATTTGATTAACGGGATCACATCATTAGGTGAATGATCTGATTGACATGACCCATTCCATTAGCTTAGCACCCGATCGTTTAGTATGTTGCTATTGCTTTCTTCATGACTTATACATGTTCCTATGACTATGAGATTATGCAACTCCTGTTTGCCGGAGGAACACTTTGTGTGCTACCAAACGTCACAACGTAAATGGGTGATTATAAAGGTGCTCTACAGGTGTCTCCAAAGGTACATGTTGGGTTGGCGTATTTCGAGATTAGGATTTGTCACTCCGATTGTCGGAGAGGTATCTCTGGGCCCTCTCGGTAATGCACATCACATAAGCCTTGCAAGGATTGCAACTAATGAGTTAGTTGTGAGATGATGTATCACGGAACGAGTAAAGAGACTTGCCGGTAACGAGATTGAACTAGGTATTGAGATACCGACGATCGAATCTCGGGCAAGTAACATACCGATGACAAAGGGAACAATGTATGTTGTTATGCGGTCTGACCGATAAAAGATCTTCGTAGAATATGTAGGAGCCAATATGAGCATCTAGGTTCCACTATTGGTTATTGACCGGAGACGTGTCTCGGTCATGTCTACATTGTTCTCGAACCCGTAGGGTCCGCACGCTTAAGGTTTCCATGACAGTTATATTATGAGTTTATGCATTTTGATGTACCGAAGTTTGTTCGGAGTCCCGGATGTGATCATGGACATGACGAGGAGTCTCAAAATGGTCTAGACATAAAGATTGATATATTGGAAGCCTATATTTGGATATCGGAAGTGTTCCGAGTGAAATCGGGATTTTACCGGAGTACCGGGAGGTTACCGGAAACCCCCGGGAGGTATATGGGCCTTAGTGGGCTTTAGTGGAAGAGAGGAGAGGTGGCCAGGGCTGGGCCGCGCGCCCCTCCCCCCTAGTCCGAATAGGACAAGGAGAGGGGGTCGGCGCCCCCCTTCCTTCTCTCTCTCCTCTTTCCCCCTTCCCGAATCCTATTCCAACTAGGAAAGGGGGGATCCTACTCCCGGAGGGAGTAGGACTCCTCCTGGCGCGCCCTCTCCTGGCCGGCCGCACCCCCCCCCTTTGAACCTTTATATACGGAGGCAGGGAGCACCCCTAGACACACAAGTTGATCCACGTGATCATATTCTTAGCCGTGTGCGGTGCCCCCTTCCACCATAGTCCTCGATAATATTGTAGCAGTGCTTAGGCGAAGCCCTGCGACAGTGGTACATCAAGATCGTCACCACGCCGTCATGCTGACGGAACTCTTCCCCGACACTTTGCTGGATCGGAGTCCGGGGATCGTCATCGAGCTGAACGTGTGCTAGAACTCGGAGGTGCCGTAGTTTCGGTGCTTGATCGGTCGGGCCGTGAAGACGTATGACTACATCAACCACGTTGTGCTAACGCTTCCGTTGTCGATCTACAAGGGTACGTAGATCACACTCTCCCCTCTCGTTGCTATGCATCACCATGATCTTGCGTGTGCGTAGGAAATTTTTCGAAATTACTACGTTCCCCAACACTTACTTCCTGCGTGAACCACTCAAATGATGATGTGGGAGCCGAGGTGGAGGAAATACAAGTGTCGATTGAAGAATGCTTCTTATCCTAGTGTTGCTTGAGAGAATGTTGCTTGAAGTAGTGTTTGAAGTATGCACCATCTCCATCTGAAAGGTCTTGTAGCCTCTTTATTTACTTTACACTAACTCCTCTGCATTCAGATATTTCAACCTCTTAATTTACTTGCCGGATATTATTTTTCCAATGAGGGAAGTACTCCCTCCGTCCCATAATATAAGTAAGAATGTTTTTCAAGCTATGTTAGTTTGAAAATGTTCTTATATTAAGGGATGGATGGAGTAATTTCCTTCAACACAGCTTCCAAGGTGACGTGATGCGATGAGGTGGTATATACAATCACGTGGAAGCCGCCTCAAGTATGATGTTTGGCATGACTACATACTGTTTGTCAATTTTGTATTACAGCATCCCAACCGCTAACTCTGAAGCAGAGTTCAGGAATGGTAGTATGGAAGTGACTAAGTGCACTATTCTACATGAAGTGCACTACTCACTTCCATACTACCATTCACTCTGCATCCCACTGCACTTCATGCAAAAGCAGAGTCTGAAGCTCTGCTTCCCACTGCACTTCATGCAGCACCCACCACTAACTCTGAAGCTCCTCTCTTTCCTTGCTTCACAACTTTTTTGTCGAGATTGATGTGAGCTCCGTATCTTGTTAAGATGCCAAGGTAACCTCTATGATTTCTCCTTGGTGCTATATTTCTTGTACTTTTCAAATTAATTGCATGGTTTTAGCTGGCCGGTAGCAAGGTTTGTGCGGCGCATAGTGAAGTGTGCTTTCAGTCTCTGTAATATGCTTGTTTCTTTATTGATAGATAGTACCAGTCGGTGTTGCTGTTGTTCTCTGGACTGTATTTAAAGCTCGAAACAAAGTTTAATTTTTTGGTATGTATCATTATGCCTCAGGATCCACTAAGTATAATAAGAACTCTGTAATAGGACGCCTTCCATTCCATGGAAACTGGCCGTGCATATCTAATATGACCAGGATATCTTGTCTTGTTCAGTTTAGGTAAACTTCATATGCGGGTGCAGGCTCACTTGGTTTCTGAGCTAGATCAGCTCATCATATATTCTTTTGCGATATATGTCTTGAAGTTTTCTACTAACATGCCCTACAATTTTGCCAGTTTGTACGTGGGATGAATCCTGCCTGCAGGTACTTATCTGATTTGATCCTTATTAGCACATCTGTCCCTGATTTGATCTTTTATTTACTCCTTTGGTCCTCCTTTAGTCATCCATCTTTGGTCATTTTTTTCTTGAGCAAGCTATCGCTAAGTTTTGTGTTGGATCTCAGGCCCTGAAACACAACACAATCACGTGGATTTGTGAGCCAAGCTCTAAAACTCTCTCTGACAGAAAACTGACGAATAGCAACACACAGAGAAACAGGTTTTTGCGATGCGCTCAACACCTACGTCCTTTTCGGGTTTCTCCTTTTATTCATGGGAACCGAAGATCTTGCCCACGATCCATCACTCCCGTGCCATCCCACGGACGCGATCGTGGCCAAAGTCCTCGCATTGATTCTAGTCTAGCTAACTGCAAGATAAACTAGCCTTAGACTTGGACAAAGCCGCAACATGTACACAGCAAGTCTTGGGCATTATTTATTACTCCCTCCGTAAATTAATATAAGTGTTTAGAACACTACTTTAGTGATCTAAACACTCTTAGATTAGTTTACAGAGTGAGTACAAAAGTAACAATAAATTGGAGCCTGATCGGTTCAGGCACATCGCGATTAATTGGCAACACTGTTGTGCTAGTCTTTTGGACAAAAGCTAAACACCCTTGGATAAAAGGAGTTTGTGGATTTGAAAAACTGTCATGCATTCGAAGAAAAGTCATGGATTCGGCAAAAGTTTGCTGATTTGAAAAAAGTTCACGAATGTAAGAAAATGTTGACGAATTTAGAAAAATGTTAATGAATTTAAGAAAAAATTCATTATTATAAGAAAGTTCACGAATCTAAAAAAAGAAAAGACAATAAAAAGGGATAGAGAAAGAGAAAAAACTAAATAAAGAAAAGAAGAAACAGCCAAACAAAACCAGAAAAAAGAAAGAAAACCATACAGGGAAACTGCTGCATTTAATTTGACGCACAACTAGAAGAAAAAGAAGTAAATAGGTACAGCTAGTAAGCTGTCTCAGTTGGTTACTGCGGTTTGAACCAAACCAAGAGGTTTGGAGTTTTTTTTTTTTGAGCATCAATACAGACACAAGCGCTCATATACACGCGCATATACTCATCCCTATGAACGCACACACGCACACCCTATCCCTATGAGCACCTCCGAGAGACTGAGCCGGCATATCATCTTGAGATTTACGAAGTCACCGTAGGCACCTCGTCGTCGACGGGAACGTCTCCTCTCACTGAAAGCGCATCGCCGGAAATCCTGAAATAAATCCAGAAATAATGCGAGCACCAGAATTTGAACCCTGGTGGGTTGGGAATACCACTGTCCACCTAACCATCTCAACCACAGGTTGGTTCGCAAGAGGTTTGGAGTTGGATTCTCACGTTGGACACCCATTTTTTAAAGGCAAAAAGAAAGGAAAATAAAAATAAATGGGTCAGCCCAGTTTGTAGTGGAGTGTGCGCCGGTTTACGGAATGACCTATAACAGGGGGAGCTCCTATTGAGCGCTGTAGGCGCCGCTTCGTGTCGCTGGCGCTCGCACGGACACGAAGTGGGCCGGCCCAGCAACGTGCTACAAAGCAAAAGGAGAATGCAAAATGTGACGTTACATTCCCATTTAAACAACAGGTTGGTTCGCAAGAGGTTTGGAGTTGGATTCTCACGTTGGACACCCATTTTTTGAAGGCTAAAAGAAAGGAAAATAAAAATAAATGGGTCAGCCCAGTTTGTAGTGGAGTGTGCGCCGGTTTACGGAATGGCCTATAACAGGGGGAGCTCCTATTGAGCGCTGTAGGCGCCGCTTCGTGTCGCTGGCGCTCGCACGGACGCGAAGTGGGCCGGCCCAGCAACGTGCTACAAAGCAAAAGGAGAATGCAAAATGTGACGTTACATTCCCATCTCAACCACAGGTTGGTTCGCAAGAGGTTTGGAGTTGGATTCTCACGTTGGACACCCATTTTTTGAAGGCTAAAAGAAAGGAAAATAAAAATGAATGGGTCAGCCCAGTTTGTAGTGGAGTGTGCGCCGGTTTACGGAATGGCCTATAACAGGGCGAGCTCCTATTGAGCGCTGTAGGCGCCGCTTCGTGTCGCTGGCGCTCGCACGGACGCGAAGTGGGCCGGCTCAGCAACGTGCTACAAAGCAAAAGGAGAATGCAAAATGTGACGTTACATTCCCATTTCAACCACAGGTTGGTTCGCAAGAGGTTTGGAGTTGGATTCTCACGTTGGACACCCATTTTTTGAAGGCTAAAAGAAAGGAAAATAAAAATGAATGGGTCAGCCCAGTTTGTAGTGGAGTGTGCGCCGGTTTACGGAATGGCCTATAACAGGGGGAGCTCCTATTGAGCGCTGTAGGCGCCGCTTCGTGTCGCTGGCGCTCGCACGGACGCGAAGTGGGCCGGCTCAGCAACGTGCTACAAAGCAAAAGGAGAATGCAAAATGTGACGTTACATTCCCATCTCAATCACAGGTTGGTTCGCAAGAGGTTTGGAGTTGGATTCTCACGTTGGACACCCATTTTTTGAAGGCTAAAAGAAAAGAAAATAAAAATGAATGGGTCAGCCCAGTTTGTAGTGGAGTGTGCGCCGGTTTACGGAATGGCCTATAACAGGGAGAGTTCCTATTGAGCGCTGTAGGCGCCGCTTCGTGTCGCTGGCGCTCGCACGGACGCGAAGTGGGCCGGCCCAGCAACGTGCTGCAAAGCAAAAGGAGAGTGCAAAATGTGACGTTACTTTCGGGGAGAAGTGGGACTCGAACCAAGGACGCAGCGGTAGTGCCCTACACGAGTTAACCGCTAGACCATGTTTAGTTCTTTGATTACTTAAGGAAAACTGGGTATTTACATGAACCATGGATTATTTGACTAAAGAAAACATAAATATTAAAAAACATTCACATAAACAATGAAATGAAAAGAAAACTTCAAAAAAAGGAAAAAGTTCGTGAATTTTAAAAAAGTTCATTGAACTTTTTTAAAAAAGTTCACCAAATTTGAGAAAGAGTTCACCAAATTTGAGAAAGAGTTCATCGATTTTGATAAAAGTTCATCGATTTTGAAAAGAGCTCATTGATTTTGAAAAAAGTTCACCAATTTTAAAAAAAAAGTTCATCAAATTTGAGAAAAGTTCATCGAATTTAAGATAAAGTTCATGAAATTTGAAAACATAAATCATCAAACTAGAAAAAAGGTCATCAAAATTTGAAAAAAGTTCATTGATTTTCATAAAAAGTTCAACGAATTTTAAATGTTCGTTAAATTTGAGAAAAGTTCATCGAATTTGAAAAATAAGTTCATGGATTTCTGAGAAGAGTTCATCAAATGTTAATAAATGTTCACAAGTTTTGAAAATGGTTCATAAATTTGGAGAAAAGTTCGTTGATTATGAAGAAAAAGTTCATGGATTTAAATTGCGCATTTCAGAAAAATAAATAAATAGAAAAGGAAGAAAAGGACAGAAAAATAGAAAAAGAAGAAGAGATGCGAACTAGGAAAGAACAAAAAGGATGGAAGCAGTTTCAATCGATAAGTTAACGATGGTTATACTAAATAGGATTTGCCTATAACAGGTGCTGAGGGTCGATTCTTTCGCTGGCAACATTTTTGCACTTTAAAACAGACAAAAGGAAACGCTAAATGGGCCGAGCCCAGCTAAGGAGCCTACAGGCGCCGGTTTGCAGAAATAGAAGAAACCGGCGCCTACAGCGCTAAATAGGATTTGCCTATAACAGGTGCTGAGGGTCGATTCTTTCGCTGGCAACATTTTTGCACTTTAAAACAGACAAAAGGAAATGCTAAATGGGCCGAGCCCAGCTAAGGAGCCTGCAGGCGCCGGTTTGCAGAAATAGAAGAAACCAGCGCCTGCAGCGCTAAATAGGATTTGCCTATAACAGGTGCCGAGGGCGTCAAATAGGAGTCGGCATGCATGAGTGGGCCTTCAAGATTTATTGGGAATTTTTTGTGATAATTAATGGGCCTAGCCCAATAATTTCCAAGGTCCATATTGATGCCCAAATTATGCTAATATATTGAGGTTGTAGCTTGATTTTAGAAATTTCAACAGGAACGGTAAATAACCTACAATTGGTTTGTTTTACCAAATGACAACAACATTACTATTATCCAGAGGAGACAACTTTGGCGTTCAAAGTCAAAGATATAGACTTCCAAATTTCCTCTACAGCGGAATCAGAAAAAAATGGATCTAAATTGTTGTACACCTTTTCACTATTTTGCTACCATAAAATGTTGTATTTTCTATTTCGATATATTTTCTAAATTTATTAAGATGTTACCTTTCCGCATTGATAAAGTAACGTGTTTATGCAACAGACTGTGCGGACATGATGAACAATTCTCTTTTTTTGGTTGGAGAAATTGGGGGAAATGACTACAACATTCCTCTTACCTCTTTGGTGCCTGTTGAGAAGATCCGCTTGTTCACTCCGAGTGTTATTTCCAAAATATCATCTACAATCATCGTGAGTCATTTTCTGTTTTTGCTCCTTATGCTATCATCGCCATTGTTATTATGTCAAATCTCAATTACATAAATAGTGCATAACTACATAATAATGCAATGTAACGAGGTGCAATTTCCAGGATCTGATTGCACTAGGAGCCAAAACTCTATTAGTTCCCGGCAACCTCCCCATCGGGTGCTTGCCGGTGTACCTCACGATGCACCAAAGTGATAACATGGAGGATTATGAGTCAGAGACATGTTGTATTCGTTGGATGAATGAGTTCTCACGCTACCACAACAAACTTCTTTGTGGATGAGTTGGAAAAGTTAAGAAAGCTTCATCCAAGTGTGTCAATCATCTATGCTGATTACTATGGAGCTGCTACGGAAATCTTCGTTTCCCCTTATCAGTTTGGTGGGTCCAAAACTTTATGGTTTATACATGAAATCACTTAGAAGGCAGCAAGAAAAACATTCTCTACTAAAAGATGCATATGCTAGTCCCGACTCTCATTTGCTGTAACTGCTCTTTAGGTATCGAGGATCCTTTGGTGGCTTGCTGCGGTGTAGAAGGGCCTTATGGTGTGTCAATAACCACAAAGTGTGGACATGGAGAATACAAGATGTGTGATAACCCACAAAAGTATGCATCTTGGGATGGCTTGCATCCCACAGAAACGTCATACAAGGCCATTGCTGATGGTCTGCTAAGAGGTTCATACACTCAGCCTCCAATTGCCACCACAAAAAATTCATGTTCAAAACTTACCAAGTTTGTCTCGTCTGCAGAGTACAAGGTTCTCTATGATATGTAATTTTGTAACATACTAGCAAAAGAGCCCGTGCGTTGCAACGGGAGAGAAAACATAACGCACGCTCTTAACTCAACAACCATCACTTAAGACCACAATAGGTCCATCTCCTTTATTTTTGCAAGGCATCATATTTGTGTTGCCGCTTATCCTCCTTCTCACCCTCGCCGGTGATGGCCTCGGTGTTCACACAAAACAACAAAAAATATGTGTTGAATATGGTTAATCCTAAGGCGTCTCTCTCTCTCTCTTTCGTGATGAGAAATCTGTTGTTTTCCCTTGCGACATTTTTTAGAGGTATGCATGTGTAGTTATCAATGTTTTCTTTTCCCTATATGGTTATAGTGGGGTGTTTATTTGCAATCTGGATCGCCGCCGGTATTAAAAAAGATATTGCGCTATAAATTATAAGTTTGTTTCCATAAAAATATTTAATAGGTAAAATTAACATCATATTTAGATTCCACACATTATTCTAATAAAATTTCATATATAATATGTTAAAATCGAAGTTACGGTTTAAAAGATACAGATAATTTAAAAAATCATCTGGTTTGACTTAAATATATTCCAAAATAATATTTAAAAATACTTAATAGGTAAAAATAATCTCATATTCATATTCTACATATTTTTCTAATCAAATTTCATATATAACATGTTCAAATCGGAGTTACGGTTTAAAAGATATGGATGATTTTAAAAAGCATTTGTTTGACTTAAATATGATCGGCGGATGAATTACCTAAAACATTATGGGGTTTTTGAAAAATGTAAAATAACGGTTCGGGTGTGACTTAAATCCAGACGGCGGGTTGATTTCAAGAAAAGACATGGACTTTTATGTAAAATACGAAAATAATGATTCGTTTTAACTTAAAACTGGACTGCGGGTTGAATTCTCTGAAATAGAGGGACTTTTCTGAAAAATGCCATGACGGACGAAAGAAATCCAATTTGCTTTATTATTAGGTAAAGATATGTGGACAATTACCGTATGAAAACTTGCCCAATTACAAACATGTTTGGCATGGCTAGTTGTCGTTCCCAGATACTCAAGTGAGATCTAATGTCCGCATGCCTGCCAAACGATCCGTTTTTAAAGTAGATGGGTATCAATATCTTCACCTCGGGTTCTAGCTAGTAATGCCTGGACCCACTCTAGGCTTTAGAGAAACCAACCCAGTGCCATTGTCTCCTTTCCAATGGCCTATGGCAAGGAACCAAGAAGTCCACCATTAGGCTAGTCATAGTGGGAGTAACTTAGCTAGTAACATAGCGCACTTCAAGAAAATTCTGCTTATGTGGCAAGTAACTAATGAAAGATGGCAACATAATATGTTACTGTAACATAACGTTTTTCAAGACAAGATGAGTCTACGAGCTAATAAATGAAGTCATCTATGATATTACTAGTATATTACTTTGCATTACGAAGGTAGTAACTTAGACTAATGTCATATGCATGACACTAGTCTAAGTTACTCCCCACTATGACCAGCCTTAGTCCTTAGACACGTATTTGTGGATACACTTTGGAGGTGTGGCTCGTGTCATGCTTAGACGAATCTGGTGAGAAGTGGAGACGTATGAATACAAGTACGGCGACGAGCTTCGTCGAGTCTACTCCCTCTACCAGTATGCACGTGTCGAGTGATACGTACGCGATCTCCTTCCGATAGCATGATCTTGGATGGCACAAGGTAGAAATGCTTCGTATTGTGTTAGAGTAGCCTACCCTGTGCCCCCTAACATTCTATCTGATAGGTGGGGTAGTGTGTAGGTTCGACAAAGTAGCTTGTTCTACTCGTACTATTTGACAGTGGGTTGTGGGTTCTTGGACTTGTTCATTTCCTAGGTTCCCGATGACAGAAATCGAAGAGTTTATTGTGGTCTTTTTTCTTGATAAAAAAATGTATAAAATGAAGCGTAGATGAGACACTATTTAGCGAGGTACTTGTTGAATGGTCTTTGAAACAGCTCACTTCCTTTTGATAATATATAATCTGTTTGATCTATTTTGCTAAACCAGTCTTTTTGTAAAAAAGGATCATTTATAGGGTCTATCACCATCAATGAGTCCCGGGGTCATCTTGTCCGCTCTTTGTTCTATTAGACTATGTTTGTACCAACATCCATATGCTTGGCCATTATGATCTAACCACATGGTCTAAGATGCCCCATATTGCAAGAGAGGCTACTTTTACGACACATTTGATCATAACGGCTCCGATTTTGTGCTATAATTGAAGACAATGGTACCGACATCTAAGATGTTATCGACAAGAAGACTCCTACCTTTTGTTTCTTAGATGGGAAGCAAATGTTTGTATTGTGAATATGGTCTTGGTTATTCGTACAAGTGATTTCCAAAATCGAGGATGAACCATTAGATTAACCATTGTGAAAGATCTACTATTGTGTGTTTGGTCCATCTAATGTGTATACCTTCCATTAGACAAGGAAAATAAAAGGAAAAAATCTTTATTTTGTAAGTGAAAACATATATTTTCTATTTATTCTTGGTAGTGCCTAGAACTCATCGAGATATAACTACCTCTCATTCACTTCCCTACTGAGCTATTGTCTTGTTCTGCTTGTCAGTTTGGTACTTTATCTTTGTCTAGTTAGGCATTTGCAATTGTGCACCGGTGTGTCGTATGCATCTCATGCACATGGACTAGTAGGAAAATCAGGTTGACGCTAGTTGCCTACGTGTTGCGATGGTTGCAATTGTGCATTGGTGCGTCACATCCAAGTCGCGCATGTGTGACTAGTAGGGAAAAGACCAGGTCGGCACTGGTTGCATATGTCTTGTCACAGTTGCAACTCATGGGTGCGACTCATGCAACTTGTGTGCATGCGACAAGTAGAAGAAAAATCAGCTCAGCCCTAATTGTTGTCGCTCTGCGCCCGTGCAATTGCATGTTTGGTGGTGGACAAGCAACTGGTCCCCACAAACTCCACTTCCGACCTTAGTTGTAATTGATTCGTGCCCATGGAGTTGTAGTTTGGTTACAATGTTTGCGGTTCCATGTCTATTGATGGACATGCAATTGGCCACGAAAAACTTTCCTCCCGACCTAGTTGCAACCGGTTTGTGCCCTTGGACTTATAGTTGGATTACAACATTTGCAGTTGCATGTAGTGGTCGACATGCAACTGGCGTCGGCAACTCCCCTTCCGGCCCTAGTTGCAGTCACTTTTGTGCGCGCAGTTGCAGTTGAGTTACAACGCTTGCAGTTGCATGTCTAGTAGCCCGTCAATACCCTCCCGACCCCGTTTGAAGTCGTTTTATGCCCATGCAGTTACACTTGGGTTACAATGTGATAAATATGCAACTCGGACACTTGTGGGTGTTTGCGTAATAAAAATATAAACACACTGAAATTGCACCCTTGTATTCGTCGTATGAACATGGAAAAAATATTATAAAAATAAAAGAAACATAAAAAAAATTAGAACTGAAAAGTAAAAGGTGAGATAAGAAAATAACACATATGAGAGACAACCCAGCAACACGGATCTGCTCTCAAAGTCTTCTAACGATAAAAGAGAGGTGAAAAAGGCCCCACCATTTTTTACTCCAAACACACTCCATTATATTGATCAAGTAATAAGTTCATGGGGATACAACTTAGGTCTGGAACATTCAGGGTCACACATGGCGTTCTAGAGAAAAGCCTAGAGCGTGTTTAGCGAGGCTATGCGCGTCGATATTAGTCTCTCTTCCTTCGAAGTTGAAGGAACAACGAGCTATCTACTTGGATGTATGATTGATCTTCTTGATGATGCTTGCATATAGTCCACCTGTATCGATATGAATATCATTGACCACTCCTTGGCAGTCTGAAGCAATCACCACATCCATTAGCGATAGTTCAAGGGCGAGTACCAACACTTCCCGGCATGCCATCGCCTCCAGGGAAGAAAGGTCAGTTATACCTAAACATTTGATCATTGCAGATCCCAAGTACTTGCCCGTGGAGTCCCTACAAACAACACTCCACGAGCAAGTACTTGGGATCTTCAGGGGTCAAACAGGAAAGGCCACATATGGCAGAACAAAAAAGTGTAAAAATCCCATAGAGAAAACTGTATGGGGGCACCCCATTACCGGTAGCTATATTTCTTTTGTTGCAAATCCTAAGTAGGTTTCACCTGTTGTTGTGGTAGACTGGACCGCTCGGAAGCGGCACGACTTGCCTCCATGGCGATTTCCGGTGTTAGTTCGGCGACTGGCGTTATGCCATATTCGAACTCCTTCCCTCATGTTCTTCTCCCGGATCCCCTTTTTTCTCCCCGTCTACATCTATCTATCAATCAAACTCCATCCTAGATCCCCTTCTCTTCTTTTGTCGATCTTCCATTTCTTTGTTCGATACTTGCCCACCTCTTACTACTTTGTGTCACTCCATATCCTCCTCACCCAGATTCCTGTCCTGTTTGTTTATGTAGTAGTTTTGACAAGTTTTTTCGGTGGTTTTTTTTCTTGTTTTATTATGTGTTTCCTTCACTGTTTTTCTCCGGTCTTATGTATTGCTTCATCAATTTTCTTTTCTTTTTGCTTTTTTAACACGTGGCTACATCTGATATAAATATTGTACATTTTTGTAGAAACATGTAATATTTTTTATACACATTGAACATTTTCTAAATACATGATGAACCTTTTTTCAAATACATATTTTTAATATGTGTTAAATATTTTTAAAATAATTGTTGAACATTAACCTCTTTGAATGCTACAAAACATTGTTTTTATATAGTTTAATATTTTTTTAAAAATTATTTGTAGAAAATGAAAAACATATTTTGGAAACACATGAACATTTTTGAATTTTCACATATCTTTCTTAAATGGTGTGAAATATATATTTGAATTATGGGAACAATTTTTTTACATTGCATAACATTTAATAAAACATTTTTTTCCTAAAAACTGAATTATTTTATATACGTTTTGAAGAAGTTGTGTGAATTTTTATTTAACATTACATAACTCTTTTTTGTAAATGTCACAACTTATTTCAAAACACGTTAATATTTTTTGATGTATATATTTTTTATTGCCATTAAAACTGGTTGAAAGTTGGGCAAACATTTTTTTAGCACTGTATAAATATTTTTTTAAAACACTTCATAAAACAGTTAAATATAAATGTTTATTTTTTCCGATATTTCAAAACAGAAATATAAGTATAAAATAAAGAAAAGAAGAAAAACAAACGAGCAAACAGAGCAGTGTCGCACATAGTTAGCCCAGTTAGGGAGCGCCGCGGAGCGATGCAGGTGACACTGCACTCGGGATCGCTGTAAGCGATACATAGCCGCACCGCCCCGTGCACAAATCGCAGCACCCACATGAAACAAGAAACTGTCGCCGATTGTTATTCAAAAAAAGAAAAAGAAACTGTCGCCGATTAGAAACATAATGCGCTCATGGTCAGCTCACGCACATATTGCAGCACACATGATCCGACCAACGGTGGTTAAGGTGATTGAGACACAACTATTTCTCAGCTAGATGAGAAACAGGAAAACTGTTTATCCTCGACATACTTTAGGAACTTCAACACCTTTCTTTTCTTCATCTTTAGAAATTTTCTTCTGAGAAAATTCTTGTTCTTTTTCCTAAGGATACATTCTAGTATATTCCATTTTGGTGGATAATTTTCATCCACTCAAACATCTTGCTCCCAAGTATTTTATTTGAAATTTCAAACTCATTTTTGATTCACAGCTCGAGAAAAAAAAAGACAAATCACGATCAGGTTGAGAAAACAAGTACTCCTACCTCCGGATATCCGCTAGCCAAACGCCGAATGCCAAAATGATACCTACTCAAACGGCCATATTCATGCCACATGCACGTTCTTCTCCACAGAATTTTTCAGCACGAGAAACTTTTCCATATCCGTTGTTTACACTCGTGTTTTTACGTACATGAATATTTCATTCAAACGAAGGGTTGACCGAGAGCAACGGACGGACACCCAACCAACCATTAACCCATCAACACCAAGGAGCACAAACAAAGCATCACCACCACGCATACGCTGCTCCTCTGTGATCGAATTGCCTCCCACACCACACCCAACGGAATTACAAAAGAATCAATGTACACCATCAGAGTCAACGGAAAGAGCACACGAAATGTTCCGGCGTCGACGTCGTCTGGGTCATGGCCGCGCGGCCGTCGTGGAGGCCGCGACGTCATCCCGCACCTTCCGCGTCGACCCGGCTCGGGCCCATGGCATCGTCCTGGCCAGGAGCGTCTGCCACCGCCGCTCGCCGCTGCTGGCTCCTCCGGCGTCGCGGAAGCTGCCTCCTCTTTCTCCCACACCGCACCCTCCTCCGCTCAGGCTCTCCACAGACGGCCTCGCGCAGCACCTGCTGAGCACCTCCTCCCTCACGTGCTGCGGCAGCCGCAGCGTGAACCTCTCGTGGTCCTCGCAGTCGCACTGCTCCGCCGAGTGCCCCGTCGAGTGCGACCTCAGCAGCCTCGCCGCCCGGCGCTCCCTGCGCAGCTTCTCCAGCTCTGCGGCCTCCTCCTTCCGGTCGTCCTTGTCACTGTCCTCCTTCTGCTCACCCTGCTGCACCGGCATCGCCACGACGGCATGCGGCGGCGAGGAGGGCGCTGGGGCGGCAGCCGGTGGCGGTGGCTTCTCGAGGTTGGCGCGGCACAGCGGGCACGTGGTCCGCGTCTGGAGCCACGGGTCGATGCAATCCGGGTGGAACGCGTGCGAGCAGTGCGGCAGCAGCCGGAGGTCGTCGGCGTCCTCGAACTCCGTCAGGCACACGGCGCACTCCAGCGCGCCACTGCCGATCTTGTGCTCCTTGATCTCCCTGTACGGCACGATCGGGAACGTCGCCACCACCGCCGGGTCCAGCCCGCGCTTTCCCCGCCTGGACACCCCGCCCGGCGCGACGCTACCCTCCTGCGGCGCGCCGTGGTCCTCGACGAGGCGGCACTGGGTGACGTACGCGCAAAAGAAGAGCAGGAGGAAGAGAACGCCGATGGCCACGGCGACCACCGTGATGATCATCGTCATGGCGCGCCCGAACGGCGGTGGCTTCATCTGCGGTGCCGGGCCGCGCGGCGGCAAAAGCTGAGCCGTGCTTGTGCCGGCGACGAGGATGCAAAGGACGACGAGGAGATGCGCGCGCACCCCCATCGCCACAACCACAAGCCCACAACCACTCCGGTCTCTTTTGGTTTGTAAGAATGTCATAGGATTTCTATAGGATAAGATTTGCATAGAAAAATTTCTTTTAAAGCCTTTTTGTTTGTAGAAATGGATTTCTATTCCTATATAGGATAGGAATCAATCCTTCACATTTTGGAGGAAAAAAAATATTAGCTAAGACTCAATGGAAAAATTTCTATCCTATGCATTAAATGACATCTCTTTCTCTATAAAAATTAAGATGCATGTCATCTCACTTTTTATAATTTTCCTATTCCTATAACATTTCTATCATATGAACCAAAAGAGGCTTGAACTGGCAAACGAGGAGGTGCGGCATGTAGTGGCGTGTTTTGACTTTTGACCCAAATGGATTGGTCGTCCTTCCTCGATTTTTTTTAGGCTGGCCATAGTGTAGGGAATCATCGATTATTATGCTGAATGTTGTTGAGCGTGATTACTAATTCGACGTGCTTTAACTTCCCACAAGCACAATGTCGTAGAGCCTGGACACGAACCAGGTGAGCTACTGTGCAAGCCCATGATCAACTGGCAGAGTGTCTATACTGCACTGAATGTTAAAGGCCGAAGAGAACAACTAACTCAGGAGTATCCCTTCCCGGAGCCTCTGGTCATTTTTGGGCACTCCTTCAGGATTTTATTCCTACTTTATTTTTCTGTACGTGTTTCGGCTGAAATAAGACCGGAAGCTCCTATTTAGCGCTTTTACCATCCCATGGTATATGAAATAGTATATATACTTAGAATGATATATGAACATATTTAAAATGATAAAATAGTATATATACTATCACATGGTAGCATATGGAACATGAGGGTCACTACCCCGGGCGAGCGCTATATAGAATTGTCGCCACAAATTCCCACGATTGCGTGACCATTGTGTCAAACACGTCGTTACAAGGGATTTGTGATTTCATTAGTCTTGATTCCGTCTTGGAAATGGGAGCTCGTATTTTTTTCGAAAAGGGAGAGCTCCCCGGCCTCTGCATCAGAGTGATGCATACGGCCATTTTATTAACCAAATAAAAAGGTTCCAACAAGGTTTCGAAGCCTCGAACTGTAGAAAAAAAAGGACAGCAAGCTCACACAGAGCCAAATAGGGCTAGAAACACAAACTAGCCAAGAAAAGACGCCACAACTGGCTGGCTAAAGATAGATATGTGAACTAATAGCCTATCCTATTACATGACCGCCATTCAAACCGGTTGAAGATATCCCGAGCTATCATCTCCCAGCGGATAGATCCTGTAACCAAATGCTCCCTGGCCCCCATCGGAGTGAGTAGCGACCACGAACGGATCAGTGCCGTGGCTCGAAAAATAACCTGCAAAAAATGAATACGTGATGTTCTGTTAAAAACCAAATCATTTCTGCAATTCCAGATAGTCCACATCAAAGCGCAAACTCCAACCCGAATGTGTCTCGCTAAGTCAGACTCAATCCCATTAAGCCATGTCCCAAATAACGCGTTGACAGAATTCGGTGGAGTAATATTAAAAGCAATGTGGACCGTCCGCCAAAGGACTTTGGCCAACGGGCAATCAAGAAAGAGGTGTTTGATCGTCTCATCCCGATCACAGAAACTATACCTAGTAGGTCCTGTCTAATTACGCTTTATCAAGTTGTCCTTGGTTAAAATAACTTGTTTATGAACAAACCACATAAACACTTTTATTTTCAAAGGAACTTTGACATCCCCAACATTCTGGGAGGTAGGAATGGAGTTCGAATTAATAACATCAATGTACATTGATTTAACTGTGAATACTCTCAACCTAGTCAGTTTCCAGCGTAATTCATCGCGTTGTTGAGAAAGCTGAACCTCCATCAGTCTCCTAACTAGACGGAGCCATTCTTCCCAACAATTACCCGCTAGCGACCGTCTAAACTGAATATTAAGGAGGATAGATTGAAATACCGTTGCAACGAACACCTCACGTCGTTGAACAATACGATACAAAGACGAATATTGAATGGCCAAGGGTGTCTCGCCGAGCCAAGTATCCTCCCATAAGCGCGTACTAGCGCCGTTTCCAATAACAAACTTTGTTCTATTAAACAAGGATTGTTTGACTTTCATCAGTCCTTTCCAAAAAGGCGAGTCAGTCAGCCTGACTGTGACCCGGGACAAAGTTTTTGTCTGGAGGTACTTGCTGCGAAGGATTTGCACCCACGTGGCATCAGTCTCAGATGAGAGCTTCCACAGCCACTTACTAAGAAGGCATCTGTTCTTAACCTCAAGATTCTCAATACCAAGACCCCCTTGGTCTTTCGGTCTACAGATGATATCCCATTTAGCAAGCCGATATTTTCTTTTAAGTTCATCACCCTGCCAAAAGAAACGTGATCGATAGAAGTCCAGTCTTTTCCTAACACCAACTGGGACCTCAAAGAACGATAAGAGAAACATAGGCATACTCGTGAGCACCGAATTTATCAGAATTAATCGGCCTCCGTATGACATGAGCTTACCCTTCCAGCAACTCAGTTTCTTCTCAAATCGGTCCTCGATGCACTTCCATTCTCTGTTTGTCATCCTACCATGGTGGATTGGAATACCTAGGTTAGAGAAAGGTAAATCCCCCAACTCGCACCCAAACAATTGCCTATAAGCCTCCTGTTCTTCTTTGGCTCTACCAAAGCAGAACAACTCGCTCTTATGAAAGTTAATCTTTAACCCGGTCAATTGTTCAAAAAGGCATAACACCAGCTTCATATTTCTCGCCTTGGCCAAGTCATACTCCATAAAGATGATTGTATCATCAGCGTACTGAAGGATGGATACACCTCCATCAACGAGATGAGGTACCAAGCCACCTACTTGACCATTCTCCTTAGCCCTTTCTATCAAAATTGCTAACATATCCACCACAATGTTAAACAGGATAGGGGACATCGAATCTCCTTGTCTAAGGCCTTTATGTGTCTGGAAGTAATGACCTATATCGTCATTCACTTTAATTCCCACACTCCCTTTTGAGTAAATGATTCAACCCGTCGGCGCCAGGCTTCATCAAAACCTTTCATACGCAATGCCTGTTGGAGGAATGGCCATTTGACCTTATCGTACGCTTTCTCGAAATCCACCTTAAAAGTTACTCCATCTAATTTTTTGGAATGGATTTCATGGAGCGTTTTATGAAGGACGACCACCCCTTCAAGGATGTTTCTGTCCGGCATGAAAGCAGTTTGGGATTGTTGCACCACAGAATGCGCAATCTGTGTGAGCCTATTAGTCCCGACCTTGGTGAAAATTTTGAAACTAACATTGAGGAGGCAGATCGGCCTGAACTGCTCAATTCTCATAGCATCCGTTTTCTTTGGAAGCAATGTGATAGTTCCAAAATTCAACTGAAATAAGTGAAGCTGTCCAGAGAACAGATCATGAAACATAGGTAACAAATCCCCCTTAATAATGTGCCAACACTTTTTATAGAACTCGACCGGGAATCCATCTGGTCCGGGAGCCTTATTGTTTTTCATCTGTGCAATAGCATCAAACACCTCGAGAACGGGGCGACCAGAATATCATTATCGGCAGCCGATAGTTGAGGTACATCCTCAGTCCTGGACTCATCGAGGGACACACAATTATCCTGCGGAGGTCCAAATAACTGCCTATAATACTCGGTAATATAGGTTTTTAGGTTATCTTGTCCTAAAATAGTGCCCTCATTTTGTTCAAGTTGAAAGGTTCGCTTCTTTCTGTGCTTACCATTAGCAATCAAATGAAAGAATTGAGTATTCGCGTCCCCTTGGACCACTTTGCGGACCTTAGCCCGCAAAGCCCACTTCAATTCTTCTTCGCGGAGAAGTTCTTTCAACCTCTTCTCCGCCTCAGTTTTAACCTGAAGCTCAGCTGGCAGCAAAATCGTGGATTCGACCTTTATGTCCAGGGCCTGTATAAGAGAAAGGAGCCTATCCTTTTCAATCTTATACATCCCACTGAGGTGCTTATCCCAACCCCGTAAGAAACTTCTCAAATTCCTAATCTTATTCTGCCAACGCTCGACCGCAGTCCTACCTCCTGCACCCCTAGCCCATTCCCTGGCAATCAAGTCCAAGAACCCCTCGCGTTCGAACCAGGCCATCTCGAATGAAAAGGTGTTTTTATTTCCCACTGGTTTGGCTCCCCTGAGTCCACGAACAAGGGTGTGTGATCGGATATTCCCCGCGAAAGAGCTTGCACCGTAACAAGAGGAAACTTCTGTTCCCACTCCACGCTCGCGAGGACTCGATCGAGTTTTTCGTATGTCGGGTTTGTCATAGCATTAGCCCAGGTAAACTTTCTACCAGAAAGCTCAATCTCCCTCAGATCCAAGCTTTCGATAATGGTATTGAACATAAACGACCACCTGCCGTCAAAGTTATCATTATTCTTCTCCTCTCTCCTCCTAATGATGTTGAAATCACCCCCAACTAAAATTGGAAGCTGCTCTGACCCACAGATTCGAACAAGGTCCGCCAAAAACTCCGATTTAAGCTCGGGTTGTGCGGCACCATAAACCTATACCAAAGCCCAGTTGAAACCATCAACTTTAGACCTGACTCGAAACTTTACTGCGAAGTCGCCCATCACTACACTTCGGACTTCAAGCGAATCGCATCCCACACCCAGCAAGATACCACCCGATCTTCCTCGCGGAGGGAGGCAATGCCAATCGAAATCAACACCACCCGCAAGAGAGGAAAGAAACTGGGGCGCAAAGTTATCTCTACCAGTTTCCGATAGAGCAATAAAATCTAAACGATGCTCCAGAGATGCCTCAGCAAGAAACCTTCTTTTAGCCAAGTCTTTCAGACCTCTGCTATTCCAAAAGATTCCTTTCATAATTCGTCATGCAATTTTTTAGTAGTCCGAATCCTAGCACTCCTACGAACTGCAGAAACGGGATAAATCTTTCGTTTTCACTTGCGCTTTGGTTTACTAGGCTCTGTCGCCCGGTCCTCATAACCGGGCTCAGCGGTACTAACGACGGCATTATCTAGGAGCATATCATCGTCCTCAGACTCATTATTGGAGGGTGCTAGATCCGCACACAGATTATCGAGCACTCTAACCCCTAATGCATCAATCTCATCATCATTCATTGGTTTAACCACTGCGAGATTATGAATAATCTCTAAGGCACGTTCCGCCTCCAAATCTAACAGATCATTCACCGAATTGGAAATCTCACTATCAGTAGCCCCTAGTGAAACTCCTAATTGGTTTGCATTATTTATAATCTCCTCATTAGAAAAATGCAATAAAGAATTAGAAATGTTGACAGACATACCAGAAGAGACCTCAGCATCATGAAGCTTGGCCGCCCTCATTGCGCACCGCTGCTGCATGTCATCAACCTCCGGAAGCTCCTGAATGCGAGCACTCATCCGTCTCCCCGTCGAGACCGGGTCAGGTATCCCGCCAAAAGCAACGACCTCCTCCCTAGTAAAGCCTCGCGCTAAATCCCTCAAAGGATCAACCAACGTTACCGGAGGCGGCGGCTGCGGGCTCCCATGCCCCTCAGACAAGTGCCCCACACCAAGGCCCAAGGCCACGGGCACGTCAGGAGAGAGGATGGCGGGGGCCGCCTGCCCGAGCCCTCCTCCCGCCCCACCCGCCGTCGCAAAGTGGAGCGCCGTCGTCGTAGGAGATGCGGTCCTCCTGACCGCCGAAGAGGAAGGAGGAGCCAGGGCCACCTGCCCCAGACCCCCTCCCTCCAGCGCTACTGGAGGCGCGGGCGCCGTCGCCACGACCGGAGAAGAAAGAGTCGAGGCCGCCTGCCTCGGGCTCCCTCTCCCAGCGTTGGCCGACCCCCTCAGGACAAGCGTCACCGGCGTCGGGATAGGGAGGGGAGAAGGCGAGGCCACCTGCCCCGAACCCCCTCCCCCAAGCCCCAGCTCACACGCAGTCGTCATCACCGGAGCCTCGACCACAGGAGAAGCAAGGGAAATAGAGGCAACCTCCGGCTACCCCTCCCCAACTCCAACCAAAGTCCTCGCCGACGAGGCCCTCACCAAGCGTCCAGCCAATGATCCGCCAGCCCCCTCAAACTCCAACAAAGGGAGCGCGCGCTCAAACATATCCTCAGAATAAACCCGGCCACTCCAAAGTCTGGGAGGCGCTAAGGCTGGCTCAAGGGACCTAAAACACAACGAAGTCATAGGCACCGATGGTGAGGCTGCCGGCTCAACCCCGGTCCCATCCCCGAGCAACTGAGCATTTGGGCGAGAGCCGTTAGACCCCTCTCGTGTCAACTCATCAGTCGGTGCCCCCTTGGCTCTCGCACTGCCGCCACCCTCGTGCATATCAACATCATTCCCATTAACCGCATCAGCAAACAGATCAGTGTCCTCAAACTCGATCTCGAGCGGGAATACCTCTCCCCTATAAGTCCAGTTGACCACATCAGGCACGAACTCAATATCCAGAACACTCACCAAAATCCGGGCCACCCCATGAGCACGGGTAAAAGCCATATCCACTCTCTCCGTCTTCCCAACCATAATACCCATACTGGCCACAACTCGAACATCCTGCAAAGGCTTAGATGGAGCCCCTGAAAACCGCAACCAGACCTGCGTAAGCGGCTTTCCCTTAGGCTCCACCTTCTTCCACTCGTGAAACTCCAGAATGCACTTAGTTCCAAGAACTCTACACAAGCCAAAGCTCAGCAATCTCTGCAAATCATCCACAGTGGGGAAATCAACCTTAAAAACATTGTCCTCGAGAACAACCAGCTCCCAACGAAAGGAAGTGAAGGGTTTCTAAAACCGATAAAAATAGAATATAAATGTTCCAAAAGGTTCCTGAAATTGTTTATATTTTTTAACCACTGTGATGAAAACCTAAGGCTTCCCCGAGGAACAACATTTTCATAAAGACGACCAAGCATTTAAAATATCCACCTCTTTTCTTATAGGTTACTCATGAATTATTTGGTAATGCAGAAACATACTTCCTATTTCAGGCCAGACACACAACCGACAGTCATATGATCAAATATTGTAGTATGAGTGGATGTTGTGGATGGCATCCACATCCTTAAGCAGGGACCAATCTATTAGTTGTTTTATATAGTCGAGGTACTAGTTTATGACAATCTAGCATACTTGGAGATGGTGTGATCATAACTTAATTTTTCATTTTTGGTGCTATCTATGATTTTTCTTTGTGTACGTCATCTTGGGAGGTTACCTTTTCTTGTGGGGAATTTCGTAAGTCAACTTCGCCAACCGTGTCAAGGACATGTGTGAAGCTAGTAATGGACCAGTGCAATCACCATTCTGTCGCAATACTAATTTCCTATTCATTTGAAGAAACTTTCTAAATCCTCCAAAAATGAGTTGGCCAGAGTCAATCTTCATATATTAATGTTGAATTTGCTAATGAATTTAGTCCAATGGAGGAAACAAAAATATAGATAGTTGAGCGTTATCTCAGCAACACAATAAGGATCGAATGAAAGGTGAGAGCAACATTGAGATATACACGGAAGGGCATCTCACAGTGAAATAGGTAGTCTCCCCGTTACTCACACACACACGCGCGTTATTCTTGTTTGAAACTCACTCCGGAGGGGGTGGGTAGGGTTTGGCGATCGTGGTGTGTGGGGGTTCCATCCGGAGGGGGTGGATCGAGGGAAGTCTTTTTTGGTTTTGCAGCAGGAGGGGTGGTCGGAAGACAAAAAACCTTGACCAACAAAACCGTGAAGAGGAGGCTACCAAGTCCTAATTAAAGATTGATCATTATTTATTCCTTTCCATATAAAAGTTACCAAATACTACCAAAAATTGATTGATCTTATTGACAGATAAAATCGGTTTAAATAGATCATGGGTAAAATCTGGTTTAAATGTGTTGGCGCGATAAAAATGGTGGGAAAGGATTAACCGGAGAAAGACGAGACTACCAACTCTTCCATTAGGAATAGCGACCATTAAACGTGATTGTGGGGTCACGCCTACGACATAGGGTAGAAAGCAACTTATACGAAGGAACATATAATTATACAAAACAGAAAAGGCATATCACATATAGCAGGAAATAGATCAAGCCGAAAATGAATGGTGAGATCCAGGGGACATATGTCCCCATAGACCATTGGGTAAATCACATAAAAATAGATATCCATATTGCAGACTATGAAGCACCCAAACCTAATGAGGTATTATGATGCGTATCAGTCTGAATGGAAGATTAGGATTCCGCTTGAATTTATGGACTCGGGATCTCTTAAAGGACGACACATCATTGACGAGGTCTTGCTTGTCTGTGTGGCTAAACAGATGCTATCAGTTATTGCCTATCTACATAGCTAAAAAATTATTCATTAAGATATTAAACCACACAACACTCTGGTTGATGTTGCTAACAGTGTAAAGATTGCATGCTTACCTCGACGGCCTGCAATACTTCAGAGCAAACATTCTTCTACCTTAGCTCGGGCAAGATCGACCCACAAGGCATGAATGGGACGTGTACGCATCGGGTATTTGGTCATTCGGATTAACTGTCTTAGAGTTGTACTTGGGCATATATCCCTATGGCGAGAAGAAGCAACTAGAAGGGCATGGAGTGATAGCTACCGCAGAGCGTATCTGTTATACTGTTCTGCCTCAGCCACCATCAGACAATACATCTCCCGAGTTAACAAAATTTCTTAGCATCTGCTTACATAAGGATGCCAGAAAGCGCTTCAAGGCAGCAGTAGGCTAGTTGGCGTTCGAATGTGAGTGGTACTGGGTCGGCCCAACATCGCTTGCATCCAGCAATATGCTAAAAAAACAAACTCGAAGAAAAAAAATCTTCACCCAATGGTCTATGGGGACATATGTCCCTTGGATCTCACCGCGGTCACTTTGATCTGTTTTATACGAAAACAATGCTATTTGACCCTTATTTGAGTTCAGTATTACTTGAGAAAAGAAAACGTAAATTTCAAAAAAATAATTCATGATTTTTTAAAAAAGTTCATGGATTTTGAGAAAAGTTCACAGATTTTCGAAAAAGTTCACAAGGTAGGAAAAAAGTTCATCAATTTTTTTAATTTTTTTTCAAGAATTTGAAAAAAGTTCCCCATATTTTTTAAAATAGTTCATGGATTTGAAAAAGGTTTCAGTGATTTTTTCAAAAACAAAGTTCACAAATTCGAAAAATGTTAACCAGATTTAAAAAATCATTTATTTTGATAAAAAAGTTCATGTATTTTCGAAAAATAAAAAGGAAAAACCAAGGAAAAAGAAAAAACAAAGAAAAAGGAAAAATAAAAAAAATAAAGGAAAAAGAAAATAAGAAATCAGAAAGGATGTAACAAAATTGTGCAGTATTTGTTCCTGCTGTTTGTCTTTTGAATTATTTTTAACTGTACTTATACAAGTATGGGAAAGAGAGATGGTTTTGCATTGTTCCCATTCAGTATAGAATAGTGTAGATATCAATAGCAGAATGCACGGTAATATGGTATTGCTCACATGTGTTTGGGCACTTCTTGTCATTGTGACGATCCTTTTTCATGTAAATTCCACAGCTAAGCACACACATCTGGTGTAACGGGGACTTAAAAGTCACGCTGATTAAACATGTAGTTTCAGATTGGATGAATATGTTGAGTGCATTTCGTTTTTCCATTTTCAATTTTGGTGCTATGTGTGAATTTTCTTAGTGTAACTCTATCTTGGGGGGATTACCTTTTTTGTTGCGGGAAACTTGGGAAGTTTTTTTGTTTTTGTGGCAAATTAGGGAATTCAACTTTGATAGCAATGTGGTCTCAAAAAATTTAAAAACTCCACTAACTATGTCAAACATATGTGAACCTAGCAGTGGAACAGTGCATGCATTATTTCTCAGAATATTTATTCCCCGTTCATTCTTGAAGGAACTTTCTAAACCCTACAACAAATGAGTATGAGTCAATCTTTCATACTTTAGGGTTGACTAGCCTTGCACTGGTCCCAAACGCCATTGGTGGTAGAGACTGAATGCGCGGAGATCGTCGCTCTCATCAATGATGGGGCAGTAGATCGGTCTAGAAACATGCACCAAGTTGCAGAAATCGTTGGCCTGATCAAGGAACAGTAAACTCATGTTGGGAAGATCAGTCGTACACAGAACAAGGAAGAGACATAATAAGCGCGACACACGGCTGTGAGTGATACACAAAGGTATCTCACAGTGAAATAGCTAGTCTCCGCGTCACTCACAGACACTTGTGTAATGAAGCCCTTTATTAGTTGTCCCTAATAGTACATGGAAACGTAAGAACAAAACAAATGCAAATAAAAGAAAAGAGAACGACGATAGCTTGGGCTCTCGGTCTGCTTTGATTGGACGGAGAGGCTTCATGGGTTTGCGTCACCGTAACCGCTTCCACCGCCTGTGCCACCGCCGGTTCCACCATTTTTACCACCGCCCTCGCCGCCACCATTACCGGAAGCATTTGCATTTGTATAGGAGGCATCACCGTCATTATTCGCCTCGCTGGATCCAGATCCGGTGCCGCCACCTGTCCCAAAGCCAGCGGAGTCAGCCGGGCAGTCGTCGTCGTCGTCGGCGGCCTCTCCACCACCGCCGCCGCCACCGGAACCACCTGCGCTTGTACTCCCACCATCACCACCATAATTTGATGATCCTTGGCTCATCTGGCCAGAGCTTGAGCCGCTGCCGGACCCAGCGCCATACCCAGTACCATTATACCCTGACCAACCACCCCCGCTTCCGCCGCCTCCAGCACTTGCATGGGTTCCTCCGCTTCCACTCTGAGCAGCTCCCTGGCCATTCCCGCTTCCTCCGCCGCCGCCGTTCACCGCTCCTCCACCCTCTCCGCCTCCAGTGCCTGTTCCCTGGGAACTAGAGTATCTAGATACCCTACCAGCGCTGGCTAATCCAACGCTAAACAGGACAACCAGGCTAAGCGATATAAGCTTAGTCCAAGACATTATGAATCAGTGTGTGCAGTACTGAGTGTGTGGGATGGTGCTAAACAAGACATCGCGTGGGCATTTATAGGGCTGGCTCGAAGCAGCTGCCACATGCAGCTATACCTTTATCTTAATGGCATTGGCTTCCACGTTACTACTAGTACTCGGAGGAGATCTGCGGATCCGTGGACTTTGATGCTGCAACTAGGACAGTAGATGTGATCGTATCCATGGACTTTCATGCAGCAACTGGAGCTTCTATAATCGAGCGCATCGAAAATTTGGATCTTGCTTAGTTCGAGCCTGCCGGGCGACGACTTACGACTTCCTCACGTGATTTGATCGATCTAGGCGATCACAGGGAATCCTTTGACATTGTGCACTTAATGTCACTTAGCCATTATAACGAAGAACACCGGACAGCAAAAAAGGGGAAAACAAGATACACAAAGAACAGTAAGTATACCGTATGTAAGACATGTGTTACTGCTAATTACCAAAAGAAAATCCTGTATGATCTTGCTTAACTAATGACAAAGATAAGGATTTCGACACATGGACAGTGACTCGCCTAACCGTAAGGTGCATGATGCATTACATTAACGGAATAGCTCCATTTCTGGACGGCATCTGCACGATGGTAGGATCTTAAGTTCCTTATTTACGAAGGAATTTAATCTAACAGTGATTAGCTAGTGTCGTGCATGCATTGGCCGAAAAATCGTCGGCTGTGTAGCACTCCTCTTACACTAAATACTGGTGTTCCTACGTAGTAGTTCCTATAAGCACATGAGCTAGCCTGGCATGCGGAAAATGGAACTCTGACTCGTTTTGGTCTTCGATGCATGCAGTTTGAGAAATGCTTCTAGTTCTAGCTATCTAGCTACCAGGCGAGTAGAGTTAATCTTCGGTTAAAGGAGGAAGGAGAGTGTTGACTTAGATTAATTGCCAGATCTAACTAGCAAGCCATCTTAGTTGACGTGATCCGATCTTTAATGGTTTAGTATCAAAAATATTGTATCTAATGGTAGCTCTCCTTCCAATTCACTTCGATAGCATTGTAGTTCTTGACTTGCGAAATGCACATGGTGGCCTCGAAATTAGCATCTTTGAACTAGTCTCTCTTACTAGTTAATACTATTATTCCAAATTTAATTGATGATGTAAAGTCGACTACTTGTGACAGAAATCTGTTGACATTTATGTATGTGATAAAACGTACGAATTTTACAGATTGATAGTAGAACTTTGCCTAACAAAAGATTGCACAAAACATCGGGTAGCTCCCGTGATACTGCGCCACACGGGCATCCACCGTCCATCGCACACTGCGCCATCAGACTGCTTCCTGCTAAACTCACTTAGTCATGTACCGGCAGCTGAAGCATCAATGTTTTTGCTAGGAGTAAGGTAGCTACACACAGTAGGGGACATGTACTAAATCACATTATTAGTTTTTTCATGCAATAATATGGTATGGTTGGCGCGATAATATGTTTTTTTCTTGCAATTTTTTTCTCACAAAAATTTATATGATTTATTGAGCAACTAGTGCGAAAGCCGTTGTGCGTTAGCGCATCCGTTTTCTTGCTTCATTTTTATACGATTTTCTGAAGAAATTTACAGGGATCTTAACATGGAAATGTGGGCGAGGAAAAAAGGGTAAAAATAAACCAGGTCCACTTTCCTGCAAAATGCAGATTCCCTTGCATTTTTTCTTGCAAAATGCATCTTCTCTTGCATCTTACAAACAGGTGGAGGGAGGGAAGGGAAAGGTTGTAGAACATGCAACCGTACTACGCAAATTAATGCTATGTGCTCTATGATGATATCTGCCATGGCTTCTGACACCTTCCTGCTATCTATCGCCCATCCGTCCCTATACGGTTACCTGTATATTTTGAGTGTGCGACAGCTGATTACACTAATGTGCACATCCTTGCATCTAGATCGGGTGCTTAACCATGCGCCAGGCGATGTGCATTCGCCAGTCAGAAACAATGAGGCACCACACACGATGGCTACCAGATCCTCACTCATAGTAGAACTTGTAAAACGTTAACTGCAGTGCTATTGACAGACATCTACCAATTTTAGGATGGATGGAGTAAACAACTATGGTAAGACTTTGACTCCTGCCATTCCCGAAAATAAGGCTCACACGCATTCTAAAATTTAATTTCAACCATAAATTACATCAATACCATATGTTTTATGACTTCATGACTATACCATTAAAAACTTCTTTCGAATACAAATTCAATCGTATAATTTTCGTCACCTATAACTTACATTTGGTTTGTCTAACTTATGACCAAAGTTCAATCTTGAAATGCATGCGTGCCTTATATAAAATAAAGTAGCTCTATGCTCTGCAGGTAGGGACAGAAATTGATCTGGTTTTTATGAATCATTTGATAGTTCAATCTTTTATGTATTTATTTTTCTGGAGACACATAGCAACAACTTGTCTATTTGTATTTGTTGACAAAATCTTTGTTTCTAAAGGATAAGAATTTACAAATAAAGCGGCATGCTGCATATTTTTCTGCATGGATTTATTATTCATACTTCTCCCAAGAAAATGTGATTTTTTTCCTAATCAAATTTCAAACGCTTAGTTGGTCTGTTTTTTTTTTGCGGGTGACGCTTAGTTGATTTGTGACAATCTGTCCATCTTAATTGATGGATCAAAATTGAATTGACGAAATCTGATATCCAATACGGTTTGGATGGTTTGGTAACATTCGATTTGTCTATTTTCATATGTAGTTTTGATATTTGAAATGCACATGGTCTGGATGTACACATATAATTAATTAATGTGGTTGGATTTTTAATTTAATGGTTTAGAAATTACTTCATGCTCTTAACTGATATTCACAAGGTCTTGGGAAACACATATTTTGTGGGTGTTGAATGAGTCTGTTTGAATTGGTCTTGTACCAGGTACCAAACATACATTATTGGAACATCTTGTACCAGTTAGCAAACAACATTTTATTTCAATAATTTATAAATAAAGTTTGATCTGCATTAAAAAAATCTCACTCTGAGTCAACTATTTATCTTTTTAGTATTTTAAAAGGTTTATCATGTATCTAAAAAATATTCAATGTCTCTTTAAAAAACTTAATCGTCTATTTTGTATTTAAGAAAAGTCCAATCAATATTTTAAAATACAACTGGTGTGAATATAATTTTTATTGCGTATTTAAAAATATAAAAAATCTAATCTACATTTAAACAAACCAACATGTATTTGAAAACATATTATAAAAATTTAAATGATATTTATCGTATATTTGGAAAATCCTTGACATGCACTCACCAAATATTCAATGTGTATTTGAGAAACTTTGATGTGTATTTCTGTATTTGAAAAATGATCAGCATGTATTTCAAAAATATTTACCTTATAATATTTTTTGAAATGTGTATCTCTTTTATTTGCAAGAAGATATTGACCATATTTACAAAATGTTACCCGTGCGATTGAAAATTATTTGACGTGCATTTAAGATATATTCAACTTGTATTTGAAAATGCCCATTGTGTATTTGAAAATTTTTCAATGTGTATTTAAAAAAACGCTCTATGTGGATTTTTAATTTTACAAAAATGCTCAAATTCTTGAGAAATTTTCGTTGTGTCCTAAAAAATAGTTTCAAATGCATTCAAGAAATTGAAAATAATAAAATGGGAAACCCAAAAGGAATGGGGAAAATAAAATCGAAAACATTGGGGAAAGACGTAAAGAAAGAAAGCTAAGAAACCACAAAAAATTGTCCAATATACATCGATGAAGCTGTGCCGCCTCACCTTACTCGCCCCTGGGCGAGCACTTGCCTACTATGAACGTATCGTCATGATTGGTGGATCTTGAGATCCTATTTGTCCTTCACTGCGATGTAATGTCCACCTTTCGCACAAATTGAGCGCTCGGGTGGGTCAGCCCAATTAGCTTGCAATAGTTGTATAGGAAAGGCGGCTTCACAATGGTTCCAAATCTAGGTTTCCAGGTTTTAGTAACATTCTAGAAGGATCCGGTCCAAAAAAATCTATTCTTTCCTTTACCGGTTTTATTTTCAGTTTTTGATTTCCTTTCTTCCTTTTCTATTTTAAGATTATTATTTTCTTTTCAAACCACGTTCGTAATCTCAAAAAGGCAGATCTTGTGAAATATCTTCCCTTAAAAAATCAAAACATCAAAAGGAATTCAATTTTTTTAACATGTTCAAATATTGGAAAATGTTAATTCTAAAAATATCTAATTTTCTTAACTGATTTTTTTGAAATGGTCACAGGCATTTTAGAAAATATCGCATCTAAAAGAACTCAAATTTCAATTTTTTATAAAAATGTTCACACACAATTCATGTTGTTTATTTTTCATAACAACGTTCACAATTTATTTAAATACACATTTCATAATTTATGATGTTCTATCATTTTCTACTATGTATGCTTTTCTTTTTGAGAAAACTGGTAACCAAGATAACACAAACTTTGCCTCGCTATAGTATATAAAAATACCACTACAATATATACCGCTTACATGCACAGTCCTAGTCAGGACGCCCTATGTGATTGACCATCAATATGTTACAATGAGCGACAACTTGAATGTCTCTTGGCGAAGTGTAGTCGACACTCGTCGCGTCAAGTAGTCAAGCAATTTCATTGGGTGCTCCCCTCGGCTGGCACATTGGATGCTGGATCCTGCCAAGCAATTTTCTCTTCTGCATTTTTTTATGATGTCAAAGTTAGAAACAAAAAAGTTCCACAAATATTTTGAAACATAGTTTTTTGAATTTCAAAAAATATTCCTGAATATATATTCTTTTGCAAATTTTAGAAAAATTCTGGATTTAAAAATATTTTCGAGTATATAATATATTAATGAATTTTTCGAATTTAAGGAAATGTTCATGTTTTCATATAATGTTCTAGATTTGAAAACTATTTGTTTATTTCACAAATTATTGTAGAAATTTCAAAATTTGACAAAACTTCTCAAATTTATAAATCATTCATGAATTTATAAAATTTCTGTGATTTCACAAAAAAATCTAAAGTTGGAAAGTGTTCTCGAAGTTCAATATGTTCCTGTATTTCAAAAATCTTCTCCTATTAATGTTTTTCTCAAATTTAAAAATGTGTTCACGACTGTAAAAACTATTCATTTATTTTAGAAAATATAATTAGAGTAGGAAAAAGTAAGAAATAGGAAAGAAAAATGAAAAATAGAAAAAGAAGGAAAACTAGAACTTGAAGAAACTGATGAATGAGGCGAACATAAAAAATCCGTGTAAATCAATGAAAAAGGCAAACATAAAAAAAACGAAAAATGGAATGAATCAACCAGGAAAAAACATTAAAAAAAACAGAAGATAACCGCCAAGCAAGAAAAAAAAAATCTTGTACAGAAAGATAATCGGCCCACAACCCGGAAGAAAACAGCTAACCGACAAGAACGCTCCCTTCATGTATGGTTTGGGCCATCCCATGGGAGTGACACTTGTGGATTTGCTCAACAGTACGATGCAGCACAAGGGAAAAAAGGCATTATGATGCAGTATAAGCGTGAAACATAATCCAGCTGCTGCTTGCTGTTCAGTGTGGTCTTGTTCATTAATTGTGCTAGCATCTGATTAATATAGATTTGAATGGGCAAACGTTAGTTTGGAGTTCAGATGGACAGAAGAAGTACACATGAGGTCGATACATCGTGTGGCCAGCCTGACATTTATAGACAGAGTAGGGGATCTACGAAGTCTTCCTTCCTATATATGTATCGCCCCATCCATTCCCACACAAAGTAGGAGAACGCCCAACCACATGCATATTCTTCTGCTGCTACCACTCACTGGCTTGAAGGGTCCTAATTAGCGAAGAAGGAAAAATGCCTTAGAAGCTTAACTTGCGGAATAGGATGCGTCATGAAAGCAATGAAAACTGCTCCCTGGGCGTAGCGGTGTTCCATCGTCTAGATGTTCACTATGCAAAACTTGTTGCGTAGCGTCAAAAACAGGAAATGTACGCCTCAGAGAACAAATCATGCTGGTCGTGAGTAGGAGGTCATCCCCAAGTGTATCTCTGGCTACTTATTTGTTCTCATAACCATATATGCAAGGGGTAAATGAAAGCAAGTAAAAGGGACGTCTGGTTCTGGTAGTTTCCTCTTTTTTTGGAACCATCGTGAAGAGATGCATGTGAATTCATTATGATAGAGTAAGATAAAACATCAAAGATAGGCACAAACCATACAAATGACACTGACCAAAACTAGACCTAAACAAGCTAAGGATTATCAACCGATAGTGAAACAATCGACGACTCGAAGATGACCAAACAACATAGACTAGGACAAGAGCAACACACGGCATGAAAGCTAGAAAAATCCTTTGCAAGAGCCAAACACAGCCAGCTACAACAGTACAACACGACCCAACAAACAACTACTATGACAACGACTAAAGCACGATACTGCAGGGAAGAGACCGCCACCATCCTTGAGACCTCACCACTTGCATGAGCCTAGGACCAACAACGCTAAACACCAAAACCATCAACCCAACACCACCATACCTGCCGTCGTCCAGGCCATAGGGGCGGGGCCATATGGGAACGGGCATCAATGAGATGGCAGCAAGAGGGTGCATGCAAGCATTAGGGACGAAGTCCATCATGACCGACCAACGACCAAGAGACGAACAACCAGAACGCAAACTTCGACCAACGTTTCCCACTGGACGTAGACGATCCGACGGGAGGAGAATGCGCGAGAGATCTGGTAAAACGAGTGAACAACCACTAGATCTGGCCGAGGACGACCAAGCTGGATCGTGGATAGAATGGGGGCGGCATGAAAAACCTAGAACGGGCGCCCCAAAGGAGCACTACCATGAATGACCACATCAAACACATTAGGAACGACCTGAAGAAAACCTACGCCCGTGATTGCAATTACAGGAGTCGGATTCCCCACGAAGCACGGCCTTGAACTGCCACATCAGGGACGATGGCACCACACCTGCCACCCACAACCACTCACATCTGGAAGCACTAAAGGAGCACGACTATACAGTCACAAACGACCACATCACTGACCACAACACCACCAGATCAGGGAGCACCCAAGGATCTTGATTCCTCAAGGGTCACACCATGAGCGACCACATGAGGGTCGGTGTGCCGCCTGACAGCCACGACGACCACATAGATGGCGGCCTTGATGAGGGGAAGGGCAAAGTGTTGGAAAAATGAGCAAATTACTACGAGATTTAATCCGAATAAATAGGAAATAGATCATGACAGCAATAGCAGAGATTAAACTAATCATGCGAACTAGCATAGTAGATGAATAGATCACATCTAGGGCACATACTAGAAACATGAATTCTATCACGATCTCGAACAAGAAGGATAGAATAACATACGGTGCAGCGGGTGCAGCACCGCCGGTGTTGACGTTGTTGCCCATGTCGTCAAGGATGAGGTTGCTGAGGTCGGGGAAGAAGTCGTCGTTTGCGAAGTCGTCGCTGCCAGCAGTCGCGCGAGTGCGCTCCCCAAAAACCTGATCGCCCCTCTCCCGTACAGGATCACGAAAGGCGGGGTTCCGGAGGCTTGCTGTCCCTTCTCTCGGTGCATGCCGAAAGGAGGGATGGAGAAGACTTGCTCGGCGGCGCAATGATCTGGAACGATGGTGAGAAACCATACGAAGCGGCACCGCCGGCGTTGACGTTGTCATCCATGTCGTCGAGGATGAGGTTGCCGAGGTCGGGGAAGAAGTCGTCGTTTGCGAAGTCGTCGCTGCCAGCAGTCGCGCGAGTGCGCTCCCCAAAAACCTGATCGCCCCTCTCCCGTACAGGATCACGAGAGGCGGGGTTCCGGAGGCCTGTTGTACCTTCTCTCGGTGCACGCCGAAAGGAGGGATGGAGAAGACTTGCTCGGCGGCGCAATGATCTGGAACGGTGGTGAGAAACCATACGAAGCGGCGGCGGCTAGGGTCCCGAGCAGCAAAAATATAGACAACGTGCATAGCTCTGTCCTCGGCTCGGCTCAATCACGCGGCGCGGCGCGGCGAGCGAGTAGGTCTCCTCTTCTCATGCTCATACAAGTGGTAGAAGAGCTCATCTTATAAAGAGGTGCAACTCTCTCTCAATTTCCGGGGTGGGACTAAAATTTAGCCTCACTCACTCTACTCACATGTGTGCATGAATGGGCCAAGAGAATTTCAGAATTTTAGTTGGGCTTTGGGCCAAAGGCCTACTAGCAAAATTCCAACAATCCCCCACAAAGTCTCGTTGGCACATCTCATCATTTAGTTCCAAAACATTGTTTATATACCGATGCTTAGTGGAGACTGTGAAGTTGAACTTCCACTTAGAGATTTTATGCTACACTAGATCACAACTTGAATAGTGGACTATGCCTTGAACTACAAGTTTTCTGCGAGACTAGTTTAACACAAATTCTTGACTGATACTGGGCTGCCGCAAGGCTTCCCCGCGGGTGGAGCGTATACGTCATACTCCAGGGCCTTTTCATGAATTTATTAGAGAACACCCAATTCTCACAGACTGCGACGTTAACAGTCAAATTCATATAGGTGTGTTCCTCAGAAGATGTTCTGCAGGATAACATCTCTGCTTACCCGAATAAGCCACTTGAAACACATTAAGATAAGTATTAACCTGCCATGCAGATCAGGAGAGTATTACATCTTCACGGAGTGGGATAGTTAATATAGGGATACTCTCCTCTCAGCTGACCAACAGCTTGTCTCCCACTTTTACTTCACGGGATCTCCGATCACACAGAGTGGGTTACCACTATGGACAACTCATGCGGTGGGTCTCAAGCCCATCTCCATCGATGCATTATCTATCACGTTACGTGATAGACCCTTTGTGAAGGGATCTGCCAAGTTTTTCGACGTTTGGATATAATCCAACGTAATAACTCCGGAGTTCCTCAATTTTCTGATAGATTTTAGTCTCCTCTTCACATGTCTTGAGGACTTCATATTGTCCTTTGAACTGTTTATCTTGTTGATCACAGTTTGATTATCACAGTTCATCCAGGATAGGGGGTATTGGTTTTTCAACCATAGGTAAGTCCATCAAGAGTTCACGAAGCCACTCTGCTTCAACATGGCAGTGTCTAAAGCTGTGAGTTCTGCTTTCATAGTTGACCTCGTTAAGATGGTCTGCTTGCAAGACTTACAGGAAACAGCGCCACCACCAAGTGTAAAAATATAACCACTTGTGGCCTTAATCTCAGTCAGCATCAGATATTCAGTTTGAGTCACTATAACCCTCCAGTACCCTTGAATACCCAGTGTAGTGAATCCCATAGCTCGCGATGCCTTTCAAATAGCGCATAACTCTCTCAAGAGCATGCCAATGATCATCTCCTGGTTTTGACACAACCCGACTCAGCTTGCTAACAGCAAACGAGATGTCAGGCCTCGTGGCACTCGCCAAATACATAAGCGAGCCAATAATCTGAGAATACCTCAGTTGATCTCTAGCAATCCGTCGATTCTTTCGAAGCAACACACTAGCATCATATGGAGTTGGACAAGGTGTGCAGTCGCTATACCCAAAACGACTCAAGACCTTTTCCACATAGTGAGACTGAAGCAGTGTGATCCCACCATTCTCATCTCTCAACAGCTTGATATTTAAAATAACATCAGCTACTCCTAGATCCTTCATCTCAAAACAACGAGATAAGAAATCCTTAACCTCCTTGATTATATCAAGTTTGGTTTCAAAGATCAGTATGTCGTCGACATAGAGACAAAGAATAACTCCTTCGCCCCCACCATAGCGATAGTACACGCACTTGTCACCATCGTTTACTACAAAGCCGGCAGCAGTTAAGGTTCTTTCGAACTTCTCATGCCACTCCTTAGGAGCTTGTTTAAGGCCATATAAAGACTTTAATAACTTGCACACCTTTCCTTCCTGACCAGGTACTACAAAACCATCTGTCTGATCCATGTAAATTTCCTCCTTCAACTCTCCATTGAGGAAAGCTGTCTTAACGTCCATTTGATGAACGAGAAGACCATGTGAGGCAGCCAGTGATAGTAGCACCCGAATTGTGGTTAGTCTAGCCACGGGTGAGTAAGTATCAAAGAAGTCTTCACCTTCTTTCTGGGTATAACGCTTGGCCACAAGCCGTGCCTTGTACTTTTCAATCGTACCATCAGGTCTAAGCTTCTTCTTGAACACCCACTTACATCCTACAGGTTTGCACCCATAAGGACGGTCAGTGATCTCCCAGGTACCGTTAGCTAAGATGGAATCCATCTCGCTACGTACAGCTTCCTTCCAGTAGTCAGCATCAGGAGATGCATAGGCTTCTGAAATAGTCCTGGGTGTGTCATCCACGAGGTACACAATGAAATCATCACCAAAGGACTTTGCAGTCCTCTGTCTCTTACTCCTCACAGGAGTTCCATTGTCATCCTCAACAGGATTCTCAAAGTGTTCCATCGCAATGGTGGGTTCAGGAATTACAGTGAATTCCTCACTATATGGAGTAGGTATCTCCTGATTTGATGAACTCAACATATCCTTCATAGGATATATGTCCTCAAAGAAAGTTGCATCATTCGACTGCATAATCGTACCAACATGCATGTCGAATACCTCAGATTTTATTATCAAAAATCTATAGCCGATGCTATGAAAAGCATAGCCAGAAGAACACAATCCACGGTTTTTGGTCCAAGCTTGCGCTTCTTGGGAATTGGTGTATTGACTTTTGCCAAACAACCCCAAGTACGTAGGTAAGAGAGTTTCAACCTTTTCCTTTCCCATTCCTCAAAAGGAGTCATGGTCTTATGCTTTGTGGGAACTCGGTTTAGGACATGACAAGCAGTCATTAGCGCCTCCCCTCACCATTCCTTGGATAGACCCGAAGTGTCTAACATGGTGTTAACCATATCAGTTAGAGTTCGGTTCTTTCTTTCGGCTACCCCATTTGATTGGGGTGAGTAGGGAGGCGTCCTCTCATGAATTATACCATGTTCCGCACAAAACAGATCAAATTCATTGGAAAAATACTCTCCACCACGATCGGACCTAAGCCATTTAATTTTTCGATCAAGTTGGTTCTCTGCCTCAGCTTTATAGTTTTTGAAGAAAGTCAAAACCTCATCTTTTGATTTCAGAAGATACACATAACAATATCTAGTGGAGTTATCAATCAACGTCATGAAGTATCTCTTTCCACCTTTTGTCAACACGCCATTCATCTCACAAAGATTAGAATGTATAAGCTCAAGTGGCGCCAAGTCTCTTGCCTCTGCAGTCTTATGGGACTTGCGAGGTTGCTTAGCTTGCACACATACTTGGCACTTAGAGCCTTTGACAGTAGAGATTTTCGGAATTAAATTCATATTGGCTAGCCGCGTCATGCAACCAAAGTTAATGTGGCAAAGTCGTGAATGCCAAATATCAGACTCATTTTTGTGGCAAACATTATTAATAACTTTAGTGCAAATATCTGATAAAGACAGGCGGAACAAGCCTCCGCTCTCATAGCCTTTTCCAACAAATTGTCCATACTTAGAAATTACAACTTTATTGGATTCGAAAACCAACTTAAAACCATCTCGACATAAACGGGAACCGCTAACGAGATTTTTATTGATGGACGGCACATAATGAACGTTCTTCAGACGCACGGTCTCGAAGTAAACTTTAGATCGACCGTACCAACACCTCGAACGATGGCATGTGACCCGTTCCCCATCAGCACGGGAGAAGTCCTAGTTGCCTGGTAGAAGAAAACATGGAGGCATCAGCACAAACATGTACATTGGCATCAGTGTCAATTAACCAATCAGGGGATTGAAATACTGAAAGGATGGTAGGTAAAATACTGTACCCTGATTCCTTCATATCAATATCACCAATGACAACATTAGCGGACTTTCCGCTCTTCTCATGTTCGCGCTCCTCAAAGCGGTTAGGACACTTCAGAGCCCAGTGATTAGGATCACCGCAGACATGGCAAAGTCCCTTCCCCTTCTTATGAGAATTCTTCTTGAAGTTGGTAGAATGTGATGGCTTGTTCTTTGTATCAAACTTTCCTTTGCCCTGAGTTTTGTTCTTATTGTTTTTGAACTTATTGGGCTGGGAGTTCTTCTTCTGTACCATGTGGGCACTAGAAGCCCCCTCAGCAACTCGAGCACGTGTGTCCTTTGCTCTCGCCTTCTCTTCAACATCAAGAGTACCAATGAGATCCGCAACAGAAAACTCCTGTCTCTTGTGTTTCAGGGAAGTAGCAAAATTGTTCCACGAAGGTGGAAGTTTGGCAATGATGCCTCCGGCAACAAATTTGTCCGGCAACACACACCTGAAGTACTCAAGTTCTTTTGCGAGCGACTGTATCTCATGAGCCTGCTGTACAACAGAGCGCTCATCAGTCATCTTGTAGTCATAGAATTGCTTCATGACGTACAACTCGCTGCCGGTGTCTGAGGCACCAAACTTGGCCTTGAGCGCAGCCCACGTGTCCTTGCCGTTTTCAAACGACACATACGAATCCAAAATGGAATCATCCAGAACACTCAGAAGAGCGCCTTTAAAGAGAGTATCGATCTTCTCAAAAGCTTCCAGTTGTGCTGGATTAAGATCGCCCTCAGGCTTGCCCTTGGTGGCGTCAGCCCATGGTCTAAAACCAGTAGACTGCTCTCGTGCGCCACCTCTTATATTGCGCCCCCTTAAAGGCGGGCGGCTTCAGATGCGCAGCAAAACCACTCGGAGTAAATTGCCTATAATCAGGTTTTTGGATTGTTGGAAAAATGAGCAAATTACTATGAGATTTAATCCGAATAAATAGGAAATAGATCATGACAGCAATAGCAGAGATGAAACTAATCATGCGAACTAGCATAGTAGATGAACAGATCACATCTAGGGCACATACTAGAAACATGAATTTTACCACGATCTCGAACAAGAAGGATAGAATAACATACCGTGCAGCGGGTGCAGCACCGCCGGCGTTGACGTTGTCGCCCATGTCGTCCAGGATGAGGTTGCCGAGGTCGGGGAAGAAGTCGTCGCTGCCCCAAAAACCTGATCGCCCCTCTCTCGTACATGATCACGAGAGGCGGGGTTCTGGAGGCCTGCTGTCCCTTCTCTCGGTGCACGCCGAAAGGAGGGATGGAGAAGACTTGCTCGGCGGCGCAATGATCTGGAACGGTGGTGAGAAACCATACGAAGCGGCGGCGGCTAGGGTAGACGTCTGCCCGACTATATAGTACGGGCCGGGTGGGTCGTGGGAGTAAACCCCACGTCTGAGTCGTCACGATCCAAAAGAACCGGAAACGGTTCAGTAATTAACGCGTCCGTTAATTATTAATTAATGTCTCGTTAATTTTTCCCGAGCAGCAAAAATATAGACAATGTGCATAGCTCTGTTCTCAGCTCAATCCCGCAACCCGCGTCGTGACGAGGCGTGGCGAGGCGAGCGAGGAGGAGGAGCGCACGTGTAGATCTCCTCTTCTCATGCTCATACAAGTGGTAGTAGAGCTCACCTTATAAAGAGGTGCAACTCTCTCTCAACTTTCGGGATGGGACTAAACTTTAGCCTCACTCACTCCATTCACATGTGCGCATGAATGGGCCAATTTTTTTTTAGAATTTTAGTTGGGCTTTGGGCCAAAGGCCTACTAGCAAAATTCCAACAGAAAGCACACCACAGGCCGGTGACCAAAATGATGCATATTCTGGTACTTTTTTCCGACCATGGTTTATAGGGACATCTTAGAGGAACATCATCAAACCACGCTCATATGTCGGATCAGACCGTCCATGCACTATCCCGATAAAAATGCTCTCCAACGGCCCCCCATTAAATCTTCTCCATATGATTAAACTGTGCAAACTTCCTGAGACTATATTTTCCAAAACATAAAAAAAAAAAAAAAACTCCACCGCGGATCACAAAATATACGGACATTCTAGACATTTTTTTTCATCCCACAGTGATATTTTTTTTTGCTCTGACCGGTCCAGATGTCCGAAATCCAAGAAACTGGAAGCAAATATAAAGGAGTTTTGCGGGTGTACATACCTCCGCCACGTTGGACTACAACATGCATGACCCACGCCAAAAGCCTGCATAGAGCCCGCACATTAGGTATTCCTATCCGTCCGCCTTCGCCCAAGGACCTGATGGTGATGGCCGCCCTCAAGGCCACTTCATCTATATGTATTGTTTGTTAAAGTTAAATGTACAAACTAAGTGGAATGCCTTGATTGCTAATTCTGCAAAGACTACGTTTGTCAATGAAGACGAAGGTGGTGATCCAACCGTTCCAACACAATATGGGATTGCTCCATCCAAGATGGTTATTCGAAACCAGGGGAAGAAGTGGGAGGAGAGAGAAGAGACGGCGACCAAGGAGAGCCTCCAATTTTTCTCTTAACACCTAAATTTTTTTAGGAGTTAGCCATTTGAGATTTTGACTAGATGCGGCTTAACTCCTCAAAATGAAATATTTTGAGGAGTTAGCCCTTTTAGAGAGGCTGGAACATGGTGTAAGATAGTAGAGTGGAGCCCTTGTACACTAGTAAAAAAGGGGCTTTCGTTCGGGCCTGGCCAGCCCATTAGTCTCGGTTCTTCCACGAACCGGGACCAATGAATGCATTTGTCCCGGTTCGTGAGCCCAGGGGGCCGGCCAGGGCCTTCTGGGCATTGGTCCCGGTTCGCATGGACCCATTTGTCCCGGTTCTAGGCACGAACTGGGACCAATGAGCCTCGCTCCTGGCCCACAATCATTGGTCCCGGTTCTTGGCTCGAACCGGGACAGAAGGCTGGGCTTTAGTCCCGGTTCCAGGCACGAACCGGGACAAATGAGTGCCTATATATACCCCTCGCCCATGAGCAGAGCACTCCACAGTGCTCTGTTTTTTCTGGCTGGCGAGGAGAGGGCATTTGGGTGCTCTAGCTCACCTCCTATGCATATGAGGTGTTCGATGAAATGCCCGAGCCACGCTAGTTAAGCTTTCTCCTCTCGAAGCTCAACCTCCAAGCTCCATTTTCGCCGAGATTTTTCTTGGTTTAGCGGTCCGTCACGTCCCGTCCCCGTCTTCACCGCCGTCGATCGCCCGCGCCGATCTCGTCGCCTGCACCACTGTGGTGAGCCTCTTATCTTCTTCTGAAGGAAAAAAATTATTACTTTAGATAGATATATACTTGTCTAATTTTCTTACTTTTATTATTGCTTGTTATTATATAGTGCGATGGTTTTGGTATCCGCCCCCGTCGGCCCTCGTCCTGGCTATGATTCGGATGTGGTATATATTATCTTTTATAACTATTTGGTTTATTTATTGTTAATGACAATTATGCCCATCAAGTTGACATAGATTTTATTTATGTAGGAGGTAGTTGAACCGGAAATTCCAACCGATCCTATTGTTGAGAGGTTAAATTTAGTTGAAGAAGAAAACAATTACTTGAAGGAAAAAATAAAAAAAATTGAGGAGGAGAAGATGATATTGGAGTTGCATGTTGCGGATGTCGTCGATGATCACAAGACCAAGATGGATGCAATGCGGCTGAAGATGAGAAATATTAGAAAATATGCCATTCATACCGAGGCTTGATATCATTATGCCGTTGGATCAATTTTTACCTTGGTTCTGATTATGATCACATTTATTGTTGCATTGAGAGGTTTCACATAGTTTCAATGTGTGGTTTAACTAGATGCTCTGGAGAGCTATATGTTGTTCAATGAGAACTATGTATGTACTTTGTTTTTAATGTGATGATGAACTTCTATTAATTTGGTCACTTATCTATCCATGTGAATCTGTAATGGTTTTTGACACACAATATGTGATGATGAACTTCTATTATTTTGGTCACTTATCTATCCATGTGGCTTTGAATGGTGCATTTTGAACACACAAAAAGTCTGGAGTTGAAATAAGTTCAAAAAAATGAAATCCCTTTGTAACAGATGAGTTTTCGTCCGAAACCCTGATACTTCGAAGGAGATTGTCCATTTTGTACACGAAGTGCATCAGGTTTTGTCGTAACCCTCTCAAATTTTTAGCACATGCTATGTGGGTGAAATGATGATACCATGCCAACTTTCAACCTTTTTAGAGTTCATTTGTAGCTCTTTTTAATTTCAAGGTCATTCAGCTCAAAAACAAATCAGTAAATGCATAAAAAATAACAAATGAAGTCAGAAAGGGTTGAAAATTGATGATGTGGCTTTGAATGGTGCATTTTGAACACAGAAAAAGTATGGAGTTCAAATAAGTTCAAAAATATGAAATCCCTTTTGTAACAGACGAGTTTTTGTATGAAACCCTGATACTTCGAAAGAGATTGTCCTTTTTGTACACGAAGTGCATACAGTTTTTGTCGTAAGCCTCTCTACTTTCTTGCACATGCTATGTGGGTGAAATTATGATACCATGCCAACCTTTAACCTTTTCAGAGTTCATTTGAAATGCTTTTCAATTTCAGGGTCTTATAGCTGAAAAAAATCAGTAAATGCATAAAAAATAACAAATAAAGTCAGAAAGGGTTGAAAATTGATGATGTGGCTTTGAATGGTGCATTTTGAACACACAAAAAGTCTGGAGTTGAAATAAGTTTAAAAAATGAAATCCCTTTATAACAGATGAGTTTTCATCCAAAACCCTGATACTTCGAAAGGGATTGTCCATTTTGTACACGAAGTGCATCCAGTTTTTGCTATAACCCTCTCAACTTTTTAGCACATGCTATGTGGGTGAAATCATGATACCATGCCAACTTTCAACCTTTTTAGAGTTCATTTGTAGTGCTTTTCAATTTCAAGGTCATTCAGCTAAAAAAATCAGTAAATGCATGAAAAATAACAAATGAAGTCAGAAAGGGTTCAAAATTGATGATGTGGCAATGAATGGTGCATTTTGAACACTTCTTTTCTAGCCCTCCGGATCGAGCAACACTTCGGTAACCGGACGAGGCCCAAAGAGAAAGTTGCGTGTGGATGAAAGGTACACGATCATCGAAATTGATCGCGCCGGCCAACCGATTGAACCCCTCCGGACCAAGCAAAAATTTAAAGCTCAGTGCAGGGTTCTAGTTAGGGACATGATCCCAATCAGCATCGAGCAATGGTTGAAGCCTAAGGACAAAGACTCTCAGGTGTCTTATGTCAGCGATAGGCAGAAAGCTGATCTTTGGACCGCGTTGCAAGAAAATTTCTCCTTCCCGCCAGAGGAGGATCCGGAGAATCCAGTTAAAAAGCCAATGATCAAGGCTTATGCTCTTAAGAAGATGGCTGAGCTATTCAGGAGGTGGAAGACTGAGCTGAAATCATTGTTTGTCGACCAAGACAAGACTCCAGAATTCATCGGCCGATTTGAGAAGATCAAAGATCAGTGGCCCACATTTGTCACCAAAAAGAAATATGAGAGAGCAGCGAAGATGTCAGCGACAAACAAGAAAAATGCTGCAAAGAAGAAGCATCACCATCGCAAGGGGTCAGGTGGCTACCTGAAAGCCCGGCCGTTGTGGGACAAGGCTGAGAATGACCTCATTGATAAAGGGATCGAACCAGAGACGCGACGCTGGCCAGACCGTTGCAGGACTTGGTTTTTCGGGGTTGGGGCAAAATTGGACCCTATAACAGGGAAGTGCGTTTGGACCAACGAGTAGCTGAACACACCCATCGAGAAGCTTCAGGAGTATATCGAAAAGGCGCAGCAAGGGACGTTCGTTTCAGACAGAGAGAACGACGAGCTCATAGAGGCCCTCGGGAATCCTGAGCACCCCGGACAGACCCGAGGCACGCCATGCTCCCTTTCGTGGAAGGCTGGATTTCCCGACGCAGGCGGTTACAAACGCCGAGAGAGGAAGAAGAAAAAGGAGTTGACCCAACTACAGGCGCTGCATGCAAGGGTACAAGCGCTAGATGAACGAGACGAGGCCCGCAGTACGCGACCTGCCGAAGCTGCTACACCCGAAGCTACCCCGCCATCTCAGCGGAGAAGCAGCGTGGCTTCCACAGAGCTGCTTCAGGAGCCTGTCTTCACGGCTCCTGCTAGCTACCCCGTGGATGCTATCACGCAGTCTCAGAATTGCCACGTTATGACGTAGTGGATGGAATTTAAAGTCAATGCGGCTGTTGGCTCTGTTGCACCTCCTGAACCTGGCGCAACTTTTCACTGCCGGCCGATTCCAGAAGGATATGCTAGGGTGATGGTGGATGAAATCACAGAACGATTTGAGGACATCCAGCTTCACCACCCTACGGGTGACGGGGAGACTCGGCTGGGTTCTTGTCTGAAGACTCCATGCCTATGGCGGAAGGAGCTCATCAAACTTCTGAACTGGACGCCTCCTCCTCCTCCTCCTCCGTCGAGTCAGGGCACTCTGCTCCTCCTCCAGCGAGTGATCAGGGCACTCATCCTCCTTCTCCGGCGCGTGGCGGCACTCCGCCTCCTTCTCCGCCTGCGCCGACGCGCCCGAGCAGCCACCAGCTTCCTCCTTCTCCGCCTCGCCAGCAAGGGCGGAAGAGACCCGCCGCCGCCCCGGCTGCTCCGACGTGTCGTAGTCCTTCTCCTCCGCCTCGTAAGCAAGCACGAAAGAAGACAGCCGCAACCGCTCCATCTGCTCCGGCGTCTAGGAGTACAGTCAGAGGCGGGAGGCAATACAAATTCGGTCCACCTCTCAAGCCTCTAGAGAAGTTACCATACGAGAGGACCATGGAAGAAAACGCGGAGATCGTGGAAGAAGAAGTGAAGGACTTCTTTGAAGGGGTGAAAGCAAAGAGACATCCACCTCCGGAGGAGAAGGTAGACCGGGTGAAAGCAAAGTACACTATCGATGCCCTGAGGAAACCACCAAAGTCTCCGCTGAAAAACAACTATGAGCGCATTACTACAAAGGTATATATCGAAGCAGAGCGGTTGGGAAATACTATCAGTGATCGAAGGTTAGCAGAATGACAAGTTGGGAAAAAATTGCCCAGCTCGGCGAACAAGCGGACCAATCATGCCCCCCGCTCAAGGTGTCTAGCGATATCGTCGCTAATGATGCGAGGATGGTGCTCGGTTATAGCAATCTTGAAGATTACCTGCCCGACGATGTACATTATGATTTCTTGGAGGTGGAAGAACACCAATACCATTACGGGAAGCCTCTTGTCAAAGATGAAAAATCTCTAACAACGATGATGCGAAGATTCCATGATTGGTACATAAAAACCTGCAGAGAGTCTGGGGGGACGGATACTTTGTATCTAAGAGTTAAAGAGGAGCACGACCTCGTTGGAATTGATTTGTTGACTGTTCCATTTGAGGAGTTCTTCTAGTGGTTCAATCAAAAGGCCCTCGATAAATTAACAGTCACTTGCTACTGTCTGTAAGTACTACTTCTGTCATTAAGTCTCTATATATAGTTCAGCTCTTTCATTGCATGTATATATGATTATCCTCACTATATTATGCAGATTGAATATCGTCGAGTGCAGAAAAGCAGAAATGTATGGTATCGGGTTCATTAACACAAATCTCCTAGATGCATTTCAGGTTAAAAAGAACGCCGATGATGCTGAGGCCAACTTGCTCAAATTGTTGATAATAAATCAAAACAAAGATAAAATACTCTTTCCTTACAACTTCGAGCGAGTGTTACTGTCTTGTGCATATTCGGTTTCCCTTATTACTCGAGCGAGGTTATAGTAATGTAATTGATGAGTTATGCATGCTGCGCAGCTTCCACTATATTCTCCTGGAGATTAAGCTTGAGCAGGGACTAGTAACTGTCTTAGACTCGAGACGAAAAGATCCCGAGACCTATGCGGACATGACTAAAATTCTCAACAAGTAAGTTCAATCGATCATTATCGCACCATATCGGCAACTTCTTGTTCACTTCCTGATATCTCAAGTAATAATTATTTTCTTTGTCTTGCAGGGTTTGGAAAAAGTTCACCGAAGAAGCTCCAGGACTGCCAAAGGAGCTGCGATATACATACCCGAAAGTAAGTACTACTAGCTAGCTAGTTCCGCGCATCTCTCGTTGATTCTAGCTACTTTCATCAATGCCATTTATAATGCTTCATTATCAGTTTGATTGACCTCTATTTCTCGTAAAGTGCTTGTGGCAGGAACAAGGGAATAATTACTGTGGATACTACGTGTGCGAGTTCATCTACAACGCGACTTGCAAAGATAGGCGGAGCTACTCTAAAAGACAATTTGATGTGCATAAGCAATAATATTCATAATTTCATTTTATTACACCATCATTTCTGTTGAGTTTCATTCACATATATGTATTAACCCCCTTCTTCAAATTAGACGTGGGAGAAGCGGAATGAACTCCTACCAGATGATCGCATGAAAGCAATTCAAGAGAAATTAGCGGGATTCTTTCTTGACTACGTCATCAATAAAGTCGGAGAATACCATGTGGAACCTGAGTTCATATATAATTAGGGGATTATATTGTAAGAGATCTTATATTGTATATATGTAGCCAGTAGCGTCGGATAGATATACAAAAACTTGTTGTTCAACCAATCTCTCGGAGAAGGAGGTCGATCACTTCTCTCGGTATGCATGAAGAACTTCTGTACTTAATGATTTCCTTCATTTTCTTACTAGCTAGCGTGTCGAGGGCCTCTCTATACGTATAGTACGTAGCATCGACCAAGCACGGAGATAAGAGAGGACACTTCTCTCTATTAATTAATTAGCTACCTAACACAATATATGAAACACCTTAATTAATCATACAAAACCCCCAAATGCCTCCCCCCTCAGAAAAAAAACCCTAGCCCCTGAACAGCTGACGTGTGGATGCCTATTGGTCCCGGTTGGTGCCACCAACCGGGACTAAAGGGCCTCCTGCCTGGGCTCGCAGCACAGGCCACGTGGAGGCCCATCTGTCCCGGTTCGTATAAGAACCGGGACTAAAGGCCTAGGACATTAGTAACGACCTTTTAGTCCCTGTTCCCCAACCGGGACAGATGGGCCTTATGAACCGGGACAAATGGCCCTTTTTCTACTAGTGGTACGTGGTACAGACAAGTGCATTGGTCAATGAAGCAATTTCAACAATCTCAATCATATCCAGTTGTAAAATGAATATTGAAACTCTTTTATGATTATGAATATTAGTTTTGTCTTTGTAATTGATCCCAATGGTACACTGAAGCTCCATTTCAAAGTCGTCCCGGCTGCCAGGACCTTTTCGTAGAACACCTAGTGTCATGTGGTGGTTTGTATTTTTGGTGTGAAATTAATTGAATTGTTGTTAATGTACAAGACATGCCATCTTGAGCTCTGCAGGAAAGTAATGTACCTTGGGAAGTTCATCCGATGCAACAAACATGCATTGAAATCTTTGGTACAAGATATACCCAAACTAGTCTCCACCAACCCCACATTGTTTTACAGTACTATGGCAAACATGTCAAAACAATAGCAATATACGTACTCTCATCAACTCATGTATGGCATGCTACTAGGTACTACTAGATTGGCCTTGCCACTTAATTTTTATCTGTTTGTACGCTGTTGGTCGGTATAGGAGTGAAATGAAGTACATGGAATCTTTTGTCTAGTTATTACGAGATCAGATTGTTATTCCCATAGTGCAACCGGGCCAAGATTTTTATATTAACAAGCTTAGAACAGTGATGATGGATGCCCATGTCACTTTCTTGACGAAACCAGTCGTAATGCTTTGCATCAAGTAGTTGTGAAATAGTAAAAAACCATCTATATATGCTGCTCAACGTTGTCTCAAGTAGAACTGGCTCTACTAATGGTAATGAACGCACAGGGACAGGAGAGAGAGAGAGAGAGAGAGAGAGAGAGAGAGAGAGAGAGAGAGAGAGAGAGATGAGAATAGGAGACCTTGGGAATAAGGAGGAGAGAGAGACGATGGCTCTAAGCCGTGTAAAACGGCAAGCAAGGGCTAGTAGCTGCTATGATGCCGTCCCAATTCTAAAGGAGGTAAACGAAAATGGGGATACCCAAATAACTCTTTGATTGTTGGCACTAAATTTACATATTTGGATGGAGAATAGGGAAGATACCCTTGAGTCATTGCTGCACCTTGGCCTTCACGTAGCAGCTTAGCAAGGACAAAAGGAGAGACACAGTAGAAACAATGCACTGGTCACTTAAGCTATGTCTGTAATCTCATTTGCTAGTTTCCTTCTATTCCATTTTTTACTCCTAGACAAATACTTTGTAAATGAGATATAGAGCAGAAGAAGTAACAAAACTAAAGCATAAATTTGAAAGAAAATCACCTGAAGGATCCAACAATCAGGGCCCGCGGGCAATCCCCTCATGGTTCTGTCCTCGTTGCTTCACGCGGTCTATCCATTCTGATACCAAACCCCTTTTGTTCTCTTATTCTGATACCAAACCCCTTTTGTTCTCTTATTAAGTGGTCAAACCTATGTGTAATTACGGAAGGATCAGGAAGTAGTTAAGAGCCAGAACATGAAATGATGAGAACAACCTGGATGGATCAGATAAAAAAACGGGATGAACCTGTGACTTATATATGAACCATTCCAAATTACAGAGAGATTTGTAGGGACTGAACGAATCCATTGCTATCCTCCTCCATTATGCGTCAATGCAATCAAAATTTAGTAATTTACAATGGGTGGGCATCGGCGACCTTACTGTATCCATTGTTGGTGATGAAAAGGTACGGGGCGAGAAGGCGAGAGAAGTGTAGAAGACCAGACTATGCTATTCAGCTTGCTGTTTTTTCCTATGAAACATAAAAGGGCTACTGTCATGAAGGCATGCCCACTGAGTTCTTCCAAGATTTTTGGAATTTGATTTGTCAAGACTTATTCCAATTGTTGTATAATTTTTCCGAGGGCAAGATTGATTTGTCAATACTTATTCCAATCATCATCAATTTCACATTCAGGCCCAAGATTGAAGTTTATTTTCATATCTTCCTTAAATTCATAGGCCTGAAAAAGTCCTCGCCAAGTTGAGCAACTAAAATGTGAGCTATTTGGTGTATAAAGTGAAACCATGCTTCGTCCTAAGTTTAGCTCTCTTCGTCTTTGTTCCCTCCCTATCTTCAAAACCGAGCTTTTCCAAGACATACGGTCTTGCATGACAGGGGATGAACTATTCCAATTAAAAAAATGGAAATTACATGTTGAAGCCAATGATCACAAATCATGCTTAATTATGGAAAAAATACTTGTTATCATTACGTACCGTAAAAACGTCGAAAGTCTCCTTCAGCACGATAGTGAATTATGTACCATTTTGCAGATGGTGCATCCTGTCTCACATACCCCGGTCGTCTTTGCAATAGTTGTACTCAGAGATCCTATTGTCGTCAGACATTTCCTGTGTTTATAAGTCAAAGATTACAAAACGATGACAAATAATAGGAACTCAACACACAAATCATTATTATTCATCACGGGTTGACTGTCGTTATGTCGAGTCTTTCCTTGAAAACTCTCATCTCACGTGGTGTATATGGTGGGCACTCCCTCTCTGATATATTCGACCGTCAGTGATGGTTGCTCCTCCCTTCGTACTCGAGTGCTTACACAAAGATGTCTAGTACATGGAAACGAAGGAGAAGCAACCCCGGCGACGACAATCGAGATTCTTCCTCTCTGACATTTGCGACTGTCGGTGATGGTCGCTCCTCCGTTCATTGGAAAGTGCATTACATCAAAATGTCTAGCACATTCGAATGAAGAAGAAGCGACTCCCACAACAATAGTCGGGATTCTTCCTCTCTCATATTTTGACACTATATGGTGGACTCTCCCTCACAAATATTTCAAATACCTAAATTTTCAATACATTTCTATATTGAAAAAGAAAATTACTAAAAAAATCTATACCTAAATTTTTTACTAAAAATTCCTATTACTAAGTTTGATACCTCAAAATTTGCCATATAGCATTCTAATACATTTCTAGAATTGAAGTTTTCTACACGTAAAATTTTCTATTACTAATTTTTTTAATAAAATTTTCTATTACTAAAATTTTCTATCTATATTCTAAAACAAAATTCTACCTACCTATTCTATTAAAAAAACCTCCATTCTACCTATATTTTGTTTTTTATTCTATTCAAAATACCCACATTATATTCATATAAGCTAGATGTTCTATTTAATTCAAAAACCTACATTCTACAATCAAATTAAACTAATTTTTATTACTAAAAATTTCTATACCTATTTTTTTACTAAAAAATTCTACACAAAAGAGGTGGGAGGAGGGAGGAGTGAGGAGGGCAATGGGAGGAGGGAGGAGAGAGGAGAGAGGAGGAAGGAGGTCGGATGAGGATGGAGGAGGGCAGTGGGAGGAGGGAGGAGGAAAGCCGGATGAGGAGGGAGGAGTGAGGAGGGCAGTGCGAGGAGGGAGGAGAGGGTGGTTGGAGGACGAGGGAGGAGGGAGGAAGGTGGCCGGAGGAGGAGGGAGGGAGGCAGATACCTCGGTGGCGACGACTATGGCGGGCAACGGCGGGCGGTGGTGGTAGAGAGAGAGTGAGCAAGAGTGTGAGGGGGGGAGTGAGGGAGAGGAAACGACGGGGTGGATAAGGTCCCATAGTAGTAGCGCGGGTAAGGAAACAGAGCTGCTACTACGCACGCTATCTATAGCGCATGCCGAGATCTGGCGCTACTGCTAGGCGGTGCCTGGGAGTCGGGCCCATGTATAAACAGTAGTAGCGCGTGTATAGAAGACACCGCTACTCTACGACCATAGTAGTAGTGCGCATTAGTAGGCTCGCGCTGCTACTGTAGCCTGGCCTGGGGACATGGTGGGGCCCAACTAGCAGCAGCGCTTGATAGAAATCCCGCACTACTGCTATCCGTTTACCTGTAGCATCGGTTTCTGACCAGCATTGCTGCTAAATACCAGTAGCACCGGCTCTCTACCCCTCGCTGCTACTAAGGTTCTACTGTAGGTTTTCCCTAGTAGTGAGCAGGACTCCATGGGCCAGAGTTAGCAACTCCGGATCCGGCTAAGGGAGACCCTCAAGGCCCGTCGTCCCATGTCCCAGGAGCCCCACCAGAGCTTCGCCTGCTGGAGCCTCCACCCATTGGCCACCAGGCCACCTACCACGCTTGCCATTCCAGATCCGCCTGCCTCCGAGAGCCCCGAGGTAGCTGCCGTGCGCCCATGCTGCAAGAAGAGCTCCCCGCGCCGCTCGAAGGAGATCACTACTAGAAAAAGGCTTATCCCCAATATCTCTACTAGTGGCGCATCATGATGATGGTGCGCCACTGCTATATAGCAGTGGCACACCAGAATCAGGTGCGCCATTGCTATGTCTTTACTAATGGCGCACCACATGAGCAGTGCGCCATTGCTATTTTTTGGTCCATCCTCCCCCCACCAGACATAGCAATGGCGCACCACACCTAGGTGCGCCACTGCTATGCTACATAGCAGTGGCGCACCTAGGTGTGGTGCGCCATTGCTATGTCTGGTGGGGTTGTGCCAGCGTGTATGTGTGAGGTTAGTAATGGCGCATCAGGGAGGGTGCGCCATTACTAACGTCTCACACACACAAACACCACCCTCCCCCCCCCCCCCCCCCCCCCCCCCCCGCGTGGATCGCCTTTTAGGTTTTTAAAAAAATAAAAGAAAATGATAAAAGATTCAAAAAAATTCAAAAAATAGATGCCCATGTGTTATGTGTTCTAGTTGTTAGGAAAATTAACAAACATGAATTTTGATTTTTTTTTGCAAAAGGCCGCCGTGTTTCGGTAAAATGGCCGTAACTTTTGCATACGACCTCCGATGAAAATATTTTTTATATGAAAAATCATCTACTCAAAAAGTTACATCCGAATTCAACTGGCTACGCCTGTTATCGATTTTCTAGAATCCTCAAAAACCTAACAGAAAAAGTTACGACGCTTTTAAGATCTAAAGGCAAAAAAATTCGAAAAAATTGCAGAAAAATTAAAAATTAGCAATGGCGCACTAGTGCATGGTGCGCAACTGCTATTTTCCCGCCTTCAAAATTCAAAAAAATAGCAATAGCGCACCAGTGCATGGTGCGCCACTGCTAAGTTGGGTATGAAGTTTAAAAGGACCGGCCAGCCACTTACCCCTTCATTCTTCTCCTCCTCTCCTCCACTCCATCTCCTCCTCTCCTCCTCTGCTCCACTCCATCTACTCCTCTCCTCCTCTCCTCCACTTCATCTCCTCCTCTCCGGCGACCTCCTCCTCACGGTGCTCCTCCTCCTCATGGTGCTCCTCCTCCGACGACCTCCTCCTCCCTCCTCTCCTCCTCACGGTGCTCCTCCTCCGGCGACCTCCTCCTCCCTCCTCTCCTGCTCATGGCCCTCCTCCTCCTCTCTGGCGACCTCCTCCTCCTCCTCTCCGGTGACCTCCTCCTCCTCCTCTCCGGTGACCTCCTCCCCCCTCCTCTCCTGATCCTCACGGTCTCTCCTCCCTCCTCTCCTCCTCACGGTCTCTCCTCCCCCCTCCTCTACTTCCGGCCACATGTGGAGCTCCCCCGGCACAAAGAACGTACCAGATTTAGGTCGAGAACGAAATTTGAAAAAATTCAAGCAAAAAAAATGAGCAAAAAAACAAGCCAAAAAAATGAGCCAGATCTAGATCCAGATCCAAATTCAAAATTCAAAAATAGCAATGGCGCACGGTGGGGGTTAGACGGCGCACCACTACTATTTTCCCGCCTTCAAAATTCAAAAAAAATTCAAATAATTTCAAAAAAAAAAGTTACCAGTGGCGCACCTGTAGCAATAGTAATGGCGCACTACAAGGCGCGCCACTGTTACCTGCAATAGTAATAGCGCACCAGAGGTGCGCCATTAGTATTTGTTACTAGTGGCATGATAATAGTGGCGCACCTATAGCGCGCCATGAATAGCAAAAATAGGTGCGCCACTAACAACCTTTTTTCTAGTAGTGGATGCCGCAGAACGCCTCCCCGAGCATGCCATGCGCCGCCGTCGCACCAGCACGCCATGGTCCGCAGTCGCGCCAACACCCTAGCCCACGTCGTCACGTCAGCACCCTAGCCCACCAGGCCACCAGCCGAGCCCCACCACCCTGAAGTTCGCCACCGCTCGCCGTGGCCTGCCGCCTTGCGCCCGGCTGTGAGCACCGCGGGACACTGCCACCTACCCCCTAGATCCGCCGCCCATAGAGGAAGGGGAGCCGGGAGATGAAGACCCCGCAGCCGGCGCTGACGGCAACGCGGTTTTCACCTGGCGGCGTCACCCGGCTGCAGCGTGGGGAGGGTAGGGGGAGTGGGTGGAGGTGCCGCCTAAGGTTATGTGCCCCCCCCCCCCGAGTCGCCCAGGGCAGGGGCGGCACGATGGAGGGGTCTTTTCTGTCCCTCCTCCTCTCTGCAGAGCCAGATATCCTTATACTGCCTACCCCGATGAGAGGGTCATGATTCTCTTGTCATCTCTTTTTGCCATCCATGTATTATGTAGACCAACTTCTACATGGGTGTCTTGTATGTGCTGGCGTGACGACGTGGGCTAGGGTGTTGGCGCAGGGCGATACACTCGGCGCTGGGGGCGGTTTTGCGCCCAGTCGTCGCCCCCAGCTCGCCCCCAGGCGCCGAGTTTGGCCCACTTTACAGCCCAATTTCGGCGAATAAACGGCCCATATGGGCGAGAATAGGCCCATATTCAGCGTGGTTTCGCCGTGTCTCGGCGTTCAATTATCAACACAATTATTTCTTATCACATATTTCATCACAGAAAATCAAATACTTCAACAAAATACTACAACAACAAATAGTTCAATACAAATTATATAGTTCAACAAATAAAAACTCGTATTTCATCACGCGGCGTCCCCCTTGAGCCTCCATAGGTGCTCAATCAGATCTTTCTGCAGTTGATGATGCACCTGTGGGTCTCGGATCTCCTGACGCATACTGAGATAGGCAGTCCAAGTTGCCGGTAGCTGGTGATCAACTTCGGCTAGAGGACCCTGCCTGTAGTATGGTTCAGTGTCAAACACTGGGTCTTCTTGCTCGCTCTCGATGATCATGTTGTGCAAGATGACACAATAAGTCATGATCTCCCACATTTGATCTTTCGACCAGGTCTGAGCGGGGTACCGAACAACAGCGAATCGAGATTGGAGCACACCAAATGCCCGCTCGACATCCTTCCTGCAAGCCTCCTGAAGCTTTGCAAACCAGGCGTTCTTGCCTCCTGCCACAGGGTTTGAGATCGTCTTCACAAATGTCGACCATCTCGGATAGATGCCGTCAGCTAGATAGTACCCCTTGTTGTATTGGTGCCCATTGATCTCGAAGTTCACCGGAGGAGAATGGCCCTCAACGAGCTTAGCAAAAATAGGAGAGCACTGCAGCACGTTGATGTCATTGTGAGTTCCTGGCATACCAAAGAAGGAGTGCCAAATCCAGAGGTCCTGTGTGGCTACCGCCTCAAGCACCACACTGCAACCGCCTTTGGCGCCTTTGTACATCCCCTGCCAACCAAATGGGCAGTTCTTCCATTTCCAATGCATGCAGTCGATGCTTCCAAGCATCCCAGGAAATCCTCTTGCTGCATTCTGGGATAGGATCCGAACAGTGTCTTCCGCATTGGGTGTTCTCAAGTATTGTGGCCCAAACACTGCCACCACTGCCCGACAGAACTTGTAGAAACACTCTATGCTGGTGGACTCGGCCATGCGCCCATAGTCGTCGAATGAATCACTAGGAGCTCCATATGCAAGCATCCTCATCGCTGTCGTGCACTTCTGGATAGAGGTGAATCCAAGAGCGCCAGTGCAATCCATCTTGCACTTGAAGTAGTTGTTGAACTCCCGGATGGAATTCACAATCCTGAGGAAGAGCTTTCGGCTCATCCGATAACGGCGCCGAAATGTTCTCTTGCCATGAAGTGGAGCATCGGCGAAGTAGTCGGAGTAGAGCATGCAGTAGCCTTGCAGACGATGTCGGTTCTTTGCTTTCACCCCCCCCCCCCCCGGCGCCGAGCCACCTCGCCGAGGCTTTTCATTGCTCGCCAGTAGCTGGGCGAGGGCGGCGAGCACCATCAGATGCTTTTCTTCCTGGACGTCGGCCGCGGCTTCCTCCTCCAGCAGCGCGGCGAGCTCTTCCTCCTCATCCGAGTCCATCGCCGAGACAGGCAAAACGCCGAACACCTTGCGCTCGGTGGGCGTGTACCTGCCGTTAAACCGCGCCTCCGTGGCCGGAAACGACGGTTGGAAATGCCCAGCTGCTGTGGGAGGGGCTGCCGTGGCGAAGCGCTGCTATTTTTCGGCGGGGAATGGCTATCTAGCGGAGTAGGGCGGCGGCCGTCGCCAGGATATAGCTAGTGATGGCCGAGGGCGCGGGGGGTGCGAGGCGAGTCGGGGGAAGAGAACCTTGACTTTTCCCCTGTTGGTGTGGGCCAGGCGTGCTTTTCCCTAGCGCCGGAGCCCCCAACGGCTCCCCAGCGCGCCGGGTTCGGCCTGTGACCGCCGGGCGGAAAAAAGGTACGAACCGGCGATTTTCGGCGTCCTGGGGGCGCGACTGGTCCGTTTTTTCGGCGCCGGCGCCGGAAAAGTGGCCTGAGGAGGCTTGTTGGGGGCGCGGCTGGAGATGCCCTAAGAGTACAATGCAGGTCAAATAGTTTTTCCGAGTGCAAAATTTATGTTTGGCACCAGCGGTACAACAGAGTGAGGCCATGCCAGATCCAGAAAAGTAGGAACCCGAGTTTCTACTTGCTCGAATGCAAAATTTGTTTTGACGATATTTATTTTATATAATCTAAAATGTCCATATTGCGCAGGCTGACAGATTGCGTGGGTTGAGAAGTTGTTACCTGTGTGTGCTTTAACTATATATATATATATATATATATATATATATATATATATATATATATATATATATATATATATGATCAGATTGCTCATCTCTCATTTTTGCTATAACCAAAGCGATTGACATGTGAAAACTTATGGACCTAAGAGACGATTATCTTATTTTCCTATTTGCTTATATATGAAACTGCAGTTCTTTTGTGGATGGTCATCTAAATGCGAATACCATCCTGAGGATTTTTAGCATAAGTAATCGCTAGGAAATTGGAGGAGCCATTAGATATTACGAAAAAATTATTAATATTTGTATGTTTCATCTGAGGTGTATACCTTCCATCTAAAATAAGCAGATCAAAAGGTGAACACAATATTTTTATTGTGAAAATAAATTTCATATGTTCCATTTGGTTTACATAAACAATGAGCTTTGAAAGGTCGTGTGGGACCTTACCAAGCAATATGCAGGTAATCTTGGTTTTGAAAGTATGCAACCACTAGGATGATTGATGAAGACATAAAAGCTTTCTTTATAATGCAAATCAACTTCATGACACTGCAACATGGAACAAGAATCACATGCTTGTACGGCGTACTGCTTCAAATATCTTGTAGCTGGCAGATTTACCCATTCAGAGAAAAAAAAACATGGATTTTTCCCCCTATTTCAGTCCACTTGCAGAATCGAAAGCCGCATGATCAAAGCTTGCAGTACGGTTGGATGGCTCTAGATAGCCTGGTTAAGCTGGACCAACCAATAAGATGTTTCATTAACTGAAAGTGCTACAGTTAGTTTAACCTGCCCGCCCACTCAGACTCGGCTAAAACAATAATGTTGTGCTACCTAATGCATATGCACGAGGCCACCCTCAACCTACATTTGTGTTTTAGTTGTTGCCAAGATGCTGCGACGTGGAGCAAACGATGCTTTTGCTTTTCTAAATCCCTTTTTGATTGCACTACCCATGGACTATATGTGGATTTAATTTTCATGCATACGGTAATATAGTATGAGGTCACTATCGACTAGATTTACACTGAAGGTGCCTCCTTGGAGATCGCAAAGGGCAGATAGATTCTGTCCGGCGGCCACGAGATGCACAGAAATTACTTTTTGCGAGGAATCGACTCAGTGACGAGACGACGAGTAACGGTGGTTTTACTTTTACAAACAGCTGGTCTTGATCTAGAACAAATGCTAACCTGGCCCAGGGCAGCGCTTATGCCATGTGCTGATATGCCCAGCGGCCAATGCAGGACAGCAACACACTGTTGTCTCGCTAGCTTTGCTCAACGACGAATGGTCGCCAAGCGTGCACGCAGAGCCACGTCAGGGGGCCCATGTCAGCGTATGTAGTCAGTGGCTTACTGCTTTCTTCGGTTCCTTCTATATATATCCATCGTCCCATCTTCACTTGAGCAAGCAATGGAGTCACTCATCTTGTCCATATTTTACACTTCGATATAACATCTTCGTCAATGTATGATATGTGCCCCATGACACGTAGGAACAAGAGACATTGGGAAACAAACAAATACGCAATCTTTTCAAAAGTCTACCCCCGATGCGATGTTCATGGTCATATTGTTTTCTCTTTGTGAGGTCCAGCTGTAGTTCAGACCAAATTCGGAATGAGTGGCTTCTATATTTTAAAGTGATACGCAATATAGGCCAAATAGAATTGCCAAATGCAGTACAAGCGGCAGATCGTTAGCTTATCAGCATGCTAGTGTGAACTTATCAGCAAGTTAGCTAGATCCACAGAGAAGATGCCTCCTTGGAGACCACAAGGGGCAGATCGTTGTGCTCCAAGTGATGACGACAATCAGTTATTAACAAGTACTCACAGACGGCCAACAAGACGAACAAGCAAGTTAACAACTTTCATGGTGAGCAATCGCCTCGTTTGACAGTGACAATGGGTAGCAAAGTAGCAATGGTCTGACCAGCATGGGCCAATAGCTCCTGTGCGACGTTTTTCAGGCGAATTGGAAGGAGTGCGATGTAGTTCGAATAAATAGCCGTGGTGCGACACATTTTAGCGTGTAAATAGCCCAGGGCCACATGGGGTGTTAAATGGGATTAAAATGGTCGTCAACCAAGCCCGTTTATGTTAGGACATGTGGGTCCAACTTAATTGGTCATCAAAACAGCTGATCGTGCCCTGCCACCCCCGTCCGCCCCACTGCCACTCTGCCCCCCCCCCCCCCCACCCCACTTCTTCTTCGGCGGCGGCGGATCTTGCATTCTCGGCGGCGGCGGCGACGGCGGAGCCCTCGTTCTCACCGGGCGCCCGTTCCCTTCGTCCTCAGAAAATGGTGAGTGAATTCGAACCCTAGTCCCGTTCCTCTCTCGGGCCCGTAGATCTCAGCTCGTTCATCTATTTTTGCTTATTGAATCAATAGGTTGTGAGGGGAGCCCGTGGGCATACTGAGATGGAGCCGCAAGATTCAACTTCGAATAGGTAATGCGCCTCTCTCTGATTCAATTTCGTCTGCTCTTTCTCACGGGCTCACATTGTCTGCCACTGACAGAGGGGATACTGCCGCTCGGACGTTCGAATTGACGGTCAATTTCTTTTCATCAAAGGCAAAATTAGTTGATGGTAGCATATAGAACATTGAGAGAGACACAATTGTTAAATGGGAGGTTGAGTTTACAGAAGTTGATCCACAAGTTCTACAGAACATGGGAGAGAAGGCAGTGAAGAAATGGGTGGAAAAAATTGGGGAGAATATTGTTTGGGGTCCAGAGCAAGAAGTATCACTGTTGCAGTTTGATGATTGAAAAGGAGAGTATGTGAGAATAGAAGATGGTGAACAGATTGTTGAAGAAACCGATCGGCAAAACGGCTGGACAAGCAAACGGGCTAATTTTTTTTCTGAGCTCGTTGATCTGAATATTTTTTCAAAGGTTGGATATGTGTCATCACACTTGGCTGCGCAGATGGTAGATGATGATTGGGCTTCACAGAGGCCATTCATTCCCATGTGTATTGAATTTACAGTAATAGCCAAAGAGGGACAGGTGACTGGAACTGAAACTGCAGCTACTGTTGATTGGAATGTAGTTGAATTAGATGAGCCTACTGATTTGGTCATTGCACCAATGCCTGACATTGAGATGACCAAACTTTTTGGCATTCCGATTGATGACAGAGATAAGCAGGAGAGGGGCGAATCTAGTTTGCATGTTAATGCTGATGAAGATGTAGATGGACATTTGATGGAACAAACTGCAGATGAAGTAGATGATGCACATGATGATGAGCTGGTGCATGTGTATGACAAAGAAAACCCTGTCATTGAAGTAGGAAAGTCGTTCCCAAGCATGAAGGAGTTTATGATGTGTTTCAAGACTTATGCAGTGAAACATGAGTTTGATGCCAAGACTGTTTGGACTGATAGAAAGAAGTTTTATGCGAGGTGCAAAGGATTTGATGGTAGTGTCAAGCCTTGCAAGTGGTACATATCCGCTAGACTGCAACCTAATGGAAGTACTGTCAGGGTTAACCAAATCCCCAATCAACATACTTGTATTACAAGTTCACAGAGAGTATCAACCATGACATCACAATTTTGGGTTGCAGAAAAGATCACCCCAATTTTAGCCAAAAGACTAAATACTACTGCCAAGGAACTCAAAGTAGACTTGGAAAAGATGTACCCCATTAAACTGAAATATACCACAATGTGGAAGGCAAAACAAAGGGCAGTGAAAATTTTATATGGTGATTGGGCAAATACATTTAGGATGCTTTACAACTTCAAAGAAGAGGTGGAAAAGAGGTCACCTGGCAGTGTTGTGGAGATAGATACTGAGGTATCAGCCGAAGATGAAGTCAAGTTCTCCAAGTTTTTTATGGCTTTGAAGCCTTGCATCGATGGCTTCAAAGCAGGATGCCGTCCATATTTGAGCATAGACTCATCATTTTTGACAGGCAAGTGGAATGGTCAGTTGGCAGCATGCAATGCTCTAGATGTACATAACTGGATGTTTCCTATTGCTGTTGGCTTGTTTCAGTTAGAAACAGAGGCTTCATGCACATGGTTCATGATCCAGTTGAAAAGATGCCTAGGGCCAGTGTCACCTTTGGCTATACACACAGATGCATGTAAGGGTCTGGAAAATTCAGTGAAAAATGTTTTCCCACATGCTGAGCAGAGGGAGTGCTTCAGTCATTTATGGATGAATTTGATCAAAAAAATAGAGGAGAAGAATTTAGGCGCATGCGGCCAGCACCAAGATCTTACACTAGACAGACACACAAATATCATCTTGATAAGATAATGGCAGCATGCGATAAGTTTGGTCCATGGCAGAACACCTACTATTCTTTGTCATGGTACATGTCAGGATTCAACACTACCATCAAGTGTGACCACATCAACAACAATTTGGCAGAGAGTTTCAACAACAAGGTGAAGGAGTTAAAAGATCTTCCTGTGCATGACATGGTTGACCAAATCAGGATCATGCTCGTGCGGTTGTGGGAATTGAGAAGAAGGATAGGTGATTTTCTGCAAGGTGATAAGCTTCCAGCAGTGGTACAACAGGTGATCAATAGGAGCATAAGTCTTTCACATTTGTTTGTTGAAAAATCTTCACCTTGGGGTGCTGAAGTTAGAGATAATAAAACTGGAAGGAGACATGTTGTTAACACTGAATTGCATGATTGCACTTGCCTCGAGTGGCAACACACTGGTAAACCATATGAGCATGCCATTATTTTCTTAGCATCCCAACCGAAGATAAACATGCACCCATATTTGCATGGATATTATTCGGTAGCAAAATTCAAAGTTGCATATGCTACTCCGATTCCAGCACTTACAGATCAGACTCAGTGGCCTGAAGTGGAGATTGAATTTTCCATGTGTCCTCCCTTGATGAAAAGAAAGGCTGGCAGGCCTAAATAGAGTAGATTCAAGGCATGGTTTGAGAAAGGTGTGAGTAGTAAGAAGGGAAAGAAAGATGGAAAGCAAAAAAAGGCCTAAAAAGTAACAAAAACAGATGCAAGTTGTGCCAGGAACTTGGGCACAGAGTGGGATCTGTCAAATGCCGTTACACTCCTGATAAGCCAAAGTATGTTCTTGTTTATTTGTCTGTGTTTTGATTTGGTGCTTTTTTCAACTATTATATCTATAACATTTTCCCAATGGCCAGGAGGAAGCGCGCAAGTCAACCCCTTGTTGTTGAACAGTGTTGGCCAACAAAAAAAAGCAAGAGTCAATAATATGTTCTTGTTTATTTGTCTGTGTTTTGATTTGGTGCTTTTTTCAACTATTATATCTATAACATTTTCCCAATGGCCAGGAGGAAGCGCGCAAGTCAACCCCTTGTTGTTGAACAGTGTTGGCCAACAAAAAAAAGCAAGAGTCAATGGCTGTAGAAAGAAGACAAGTGTGCTTGAGCCTGAGCAGACTGAAGAAAATCCTGCTGCAGTCAACATTCAGACTGAAGAAACTTATGTCGAGGTGCACACCAAAAAAACTGAAATTGCAGTCAACATTCAGACTGAAGAAACTGCTCTCGAGGTTGAAACTGAACCTGAGCGTGTCGAGGTTCAGACTGAAGAAACCCATGTTGAGGTACACACCGAAGAAACTGAAACTGCTGTCAACATTCAGACTGAAGACACTAATCTCGAGGGTGTTGTCGAGGTGTTGAAAAGACCAGTAAAGAAAACCAAGATGACCCGTGAACTTGTGTGTGTAGTAGAACCAAAAACAAGAAGTGCTAAGGCGAAGAAGGGCACACGACGTGGTAGGAAGAGGTAGAACAGAGAACTGTTTGAAAATTTGTGTCATGTAATAATATTTGTAACTTGGTGCTTACTGGTAGTCACTATGTATCCCCATATTTCTATTCGAATTTTTTTGTTGGTCATTGTTTTAAATTTAAATTTGGATTCAAATTTGGGCTTAAATTTGAATTAGGGATGAGGTATTGATGTTTTAATGCTATCTAAAGTACCTCAACTGAAATATGTTCGCTTGCTGATCAATCCGAGCCCTTTTGGTAAGTTGAACTCATAGTCATGAAAAGTGTGTTTCAAATGACCTCCAAAGATAGGATAAACGGCCTCATATTTAAGCAAGATTTTTTGGCACCTTGTCTAAACGAGCCAAATAATTTTTCTACACATCTATTCTACCTATATAGTGTAAATCTAAAGTCTCACTATTTATTGAATTGATTTTATAATATTTTATTTTCTTTTTTGAAAAACAAGGTTTAATAGAAAATTATATATAAAACAAGTTTAAAACATGAAAATGAGAAAGTAAGTTAAGATCTTTCTTAGTCAATCCGAAATGAAGTTTTGGTGAGGTTTTCACACTTTCATTTTTCAAAACCCCACCTACTCTCGGGTGCCCACTACTCTCTCCCTTGAACTCCATACTACATTGTTCGAGGAATGACAATTTAGTGAAGGATTTTTCGTAAAAATGTATGTAAACCATATTTATATATTTTTCTCGTTACTATACGACATAATAAGACTATGTGCGCAAGTTTTATATTTTTTTGACTTTTTTCTAATTAGTTATCCTCAACCCTAATCACTCAAAACCCCGCACACTACCATGTCGTCGATCGTTGTGCGTGAATGGTTGAGATAAGGCGCTAGGGTTAGCTACAGTGTCCTTCGATCCACATGAGACGCGCTGATTGGTTGAATCAGTGGGGTTTGGATCAGCCTCTCTCATTGGGGCATCAGGACCGTTCATTTGAATCCAACGGCACGAGTTGACGCGGTGCATGGACAAAGCCTACGCAGTGCCCTTTCCATCATTGCATGCGTGCCTACCCGCAGCGCCAGCGCCCGTTGCAGCATGCATGCCCACCCGCAGCACTGCGCCCGTGCGTTGCATGCATGCCCTCGACATAACCCTGCTCCTCCACCCCTCTCGACGCAGTAAGCTGTCGCATGCCTACCATTAGCACCGATGCAGCGTCGCATCAAAGCATGCACCCGGCCGCAATGCAGCAGCCAGACCCCGATGAAGAGACAACCAAAAGCCAACGGTGCATGGCGTGCTCCTCTTTGAATGACACAATACTTGCATGATGGGTATTGATGCAGTTCAAACGGCGTGCTGCTCGTTAAAAGATGGGAAAATTAAGGCGTCCATTGTTGTCACGTCTCCCATCGACCGAACGTTTCCCTCTAGCCAGGCCCTAGCAAGCAGGCTACATTGCCATGCATGCATGCACGAGCGGCACACACAGAGAACCCGGGGCAGGCGTGTCCCCTTGACCCACGACGGCACAGACGCGTGCGTGAGCCCGCCCCCCTCAGTGGCGGCGCCAGGTTCTAGAGGGTGGGTATTCATTTTGGAGGAGGGTATTCATTTTGCCCAAATCATCACTGTTTTGCAAAAAAAATCACTTGTTTTATATAAAATTTCAATGGTTTGTGAAAATCTTGGGTATTCAACCGAATACCCAAGAAGAACCCTGGCGCCGCCCCTGGCCCCCCTTGACACGCGACCGGTGGCACAGAAGCCCCAGAAGCGTTGCAGCCCGTTTCCCACGCTCGTGTACACACTTTGATGGGGCGCCACCAAACGCCGCCCGCCCATTAATTCTACCCGGTGAAACCACTTGAAGAAATCAAAAACCACGTTGCACTTGGGCTATTTAAGCCGGACACTATTGTCTTCCTCTCCCTCCTCATCCATACCCCGCCCCATCCTCTGCCTCCTCTGCCCTCTTTCTTCCTTCTTCTCCATCAAACCCGATCAAGCCCTCGAGCCACCATGCACTACAACACCCCACCTACCGCTTCCCCCCAACCGTGCTGGAAAGGCTCTACCCGGCCGGAGTGTACGTAGAGAGAACCCTTAGGGTGTGGGCGATCTCAAAGTGGAGGGGAGAAAGGGAGTTAACAGAGTTCTTCCTTGTGGCCGGCTTTCGCCACCTCCCGCGACTCTCCGAGGATGTACCATCTTGAGGAGGTCAACCACAATGGCATTGTGGTTGGGCTCCTCACTACATTCACTAACCCCTTCGATGCTTTCCACTTCCTCGGGCAGGTGTATTGGGTTGGTTGAGAGTTCATAGCTTTCACCACCCATAACATCTTCACCGACTTCAACAGCATCTTCCCCAACAACGGCGTTATGCACATGCTCCCGTACCCCATCAACAACGGGGAGGAGTGAAGGTCGCTCGGAGGAGCGAGGTGGCGTTCACCCGGAGGAGAAGGAGAAGAAGAACCTGAAGAACCCGCGTTTGGTGCCCCCCGATCTATCTAGCTTGCTATATATCTATCGTATTAGTATATTAAGTTGTAATCGTTATGCTACTATTATTAAGTTGTATTAGTATTTTAAGTTGTGAGGCTATCGTGGAACTATGGGTTGCAATCATTATGCTTCTATATAATCGTTATGCTACTATATATATTGTGTGTTTCGTGCTATTATTTGTAGATTGCTATGGGTTGTTCTTGCTATTATTTGTGTATTGCTATGGGTTGCTACGGGCCCGGGTTGCTACATCCCAATCACCACACACACCATCTTCAAAATATTGGCCAAATAATGGGTCATGACCCAAACCATAGACATGCAACGAGGAGCCCCATGCAAACCCACTATTGACATGCAACTAGGAAATGCAAACTAATTTACTTCATGCAAGCATGCAACTCTTTTAGTTCATGGAGCACTGAATAGGCCCCCTGAGAATATCATTACAATAATTCAAGCAAGTTTTGCTTCACACAAATTCAAATTCATCTAACAAATGATCCCTGGCTAACTCAAACTACTGGGCACTACTAGCTATAGACACAATAACTGAAATTAGGGAACCCCTGAAACTAGCTGACACACTAACTGAAACTCTAACAAATTCTAGCGATTGATGAACATCAAGTAAAATAAACCCATAGCAATGACACAACAATAAAATGCTCCAGGCATCATATTTGCTTGCTACTTCAAATTGATCAGATGCTTTAGTTGCTTGCCCATTTTCTTCAATTCACACTTCAGTTGTGCACTGTGCATCATCGGATCGGCTCTGTCCGTCAAACTGGGGGCTTGTTCCACGGCAAGCCGCCCCCAAAATTGAGCTCTTGGGTTGGGGTTGATGCCTCCAATTTCAACCTTTCAACATAGTCATCGAGCCACTTAAAATGCCCATATTTCTTCAGAACCTGAAAAATAGGGGGCCGGCGGCGCATGAATCCTAGATCCACCACCCAGATCCACCACCCTAATTCAAGGAAAAAGGTAAGAAATCGGGAAAAAAATTAGACCATACGATTGGTCAAGAACACAGATCTAACATGCCCCGGTTGTGGCTTGCTCAAGCATTTCACAAACTCGCGCCCACGGTTGCCATTTTCTTCCCTCACACAAGTCAAACGCTTCAAAGGCTCCACGCGCGGGCAATCGGGGCATCTTGTCAATGGCAGTGGACTGTACTGCGTCCATGATTGGTGGGAGGCCAAAGTCGAGCTAGACATCACTCACCGGCGGTGCGCTTCATTGCCGAAGCAGAGGAAGAAGAAGGTGGGAAAGGAAAGGGGCAGTGCAAGAAATGGAGGGGGGCTGGCTCGGGCTCGTGGCTGGCTCGGGTCGGGGCACGCTGATGAGCATGGGCATGCTTGTGTGGATAAGTTGTGGGTCCCACCTGCATACGAGTAAATGGTGGGTCCCGCATGTCATAACTCAAAACGCTAACCCCTCGTATTTTTCATTTCATAGTTAAGCAGAGCCATGTCGCATTGGAGCTATTGTTGGCTTCGAAGACGTTGCATCACAACCATTCATTCTAACTACATCGCACTCCTTCCAATTCACATGAAAAACGTCGCATAGGAGCTATTAGCCTGAACAACATGGAAGGACATTGTTTTAGAGCGGAGGTGCTTGCTCCGACTTAAAATAAGATCCTTACGAGGTGAACAAAAGATAGATCCAGAAGAAACGAAAATAAGTGGTCTTCATCACGGCGGAAACATGCCCAATATAGCTACGCAGCAGCATACAGAACAAAGCAACACAAATATAACTGGCCTTCATCACGAATGAATGCTACCATGGCACAAGGCAACTAGATAAGCTAGGACATGCGCTGAATCTACTCATCGTTTGTGTATTTGTGCGCCCAGTGGCAGGACGCAGGACACTGGACGATCGTCTCGCTCCCTTATCCCTCGGGGCTGAGGGTATGTACCAGTAGCTATGTGTTTGATCTCTCTCTCTCTCTCTCGTGTTCTTGAGGTGATACGATCTTGATGTATCGCGAGCTTTGCTATTATAGTTGGATCTTATGATGTTTATCCCCCTCTACTCTCTTGTAATGGATTGAGTTTTCCCTTTGAAGTTATCTGATCGATTGAGTCTTTAAGGATTTGAGAACACTTGATGTATGTCTTGCATGGGATACCCGTGGTGACAATGGGGTATTCTATTGATCCACTTGATGTATGTTTTGGTGATCAACTTGCGGGTTCCGTGACCTTGGGAATCTATGCATATGGGTTGGCACACGTTTTTGTCTTGACTCCCCGGTAGAAACTTTGGGGCACTCTTTGAGGTTCTGTGTGTTGGTTGAATAGATGAATCTGAGATTGTGTGATGCATATCGTATAATCATACCCACGGATACTTGAGGTGACATTGGAGTATCTAGGTGACATTAGGGTTTTGGTTGATTTGTGTCTTAAGGTGTTATTCTAGTACGAACTCTAGGGCTGTTTGTGACACTTATAGGAATAGCCCAAAGATTGATTGGAAAAAATAACTTTGAGGTGGTTTCATACCCTACCATAATCTCTTTGTTCGTTCTCCGCTATTAGTGACTTTGGAGTGACTCTTTGTTGCATGTTGAGGGATAGTTATGTGATCCAATTATGTTATTATTGTTGAGGGAACTTGCACTAGTGAAAGTATGAACCCTAGGCCTTGTTTCAACGCATTGCAATACCATTTACGCTCACTTTTATCATTAGTTACCTTGCTGTTTTTATAATTTCAGATTACAAAATCCTTTATCTAATCCATATTGCACTTGTATGACCATCTCTTCGCCGAACTAGTGCACCTATACAATCTACCATTGTATTGGGTGTGTTGGGGACACAAGAGACTCTTTGTTATTTGGTTGCAGGGTTGCTTGAGAGAGACCATCTTCATCCTACGCCTCTTACGGATCGATAAACCTTAGGTCATTCACTTGAGGGAAATTTTCTACTGTCCTACAAACCTCTGCACTTGGAGGCCCAACAATATCTACAAGAATAAGGTTGTGTAGTAGACATCAAGCTCTTTTCTGGCGCCGTTGCCGGGGAGGTTAGCGCTTGAAGGTATATCTTTAGATCTTGCAATCGAATCTTTTAGTTTCTTGTTTTATCACTAGTTTAGTTTATAAAAGAAAACTACAAAAAAATGGAATTAATTTTGCCTCATACGCTTCATCTTTTTAATATCTTTCGTGAGTATGATGATAAGGAAAATTGTGCCAAAGTGTTAGAAGAAGAATGCAGTAAAATGTTTGGCACTATATCTTTGAATGATGAGCATGATTGCAATATTGTTAGTATGAACTCCTTGAATATCCATAGTACTAATGATGATTGCACTAGTTAGGATGAAAATGTCTCCTATAAACATGTCAATTCTTGTGGAGTGCATTGGGTTTGCAAGTACACACCAATATGGAAGATAGATATTGCAAGAGGCATAAGCATTTAGAAACTAAATTGTTGCAAGAAAGGCTAGATGTTTGTGCTGAAAGATTCAAGATTTATCGCCATCCTTGTGAACTTTGCAATGTACATGGTCATCTAAAGCTCCAATGCTATTTGTTTCATGATCAAGTCGTGTCCAAAAATTGTGATAACTTGATTACCCTTGAGCATCATAAAGAGCTTAGTCTTCTTTTCGGTTATGAAGAAATGAAACGTATAACTGAGGGTATACAAAATTTAATCTCGATAAATTTCTTGATTTTGATCTAGGGGAAATTTATATGTATTGTGCGGTGAATTGCATTGAAAACCCTTATATTGCCAATTACATAAAGAAAATAAAACAAATAATAGATGAAGAGAATACTAATGAAAGGGAAGAGACTTCCCAATATCCTCCTATTATTTCTTATGATTAATCAGGTAACGAGGAGGAGCCTTCTATTCAACCAATCTCATTAATAAGGAGCACCAAAAAGAGGATTGAACCCACACATGATGTGGTGAAGAAGAAGAAAAGAAAAAGGAAGAGAGGTAAAAAGATATCTCTCCCAAATAATGCTGCTCCTATTACTGTTGTGCCTCATGAAAATATAATTGTGGAAGGTGATGCACTTGATGATGATCTCGTTATGCCTATTGCTTGTTGTGATGATTATGATTGGGAAGATAATGATACTTCTTATGATCTTGAAAATCTTTTTGGCACTTGCTTGGAAGAATATGGTAATTGCTATACTATTGGTGATATCCATACTATTAATGATGAGAGTGATTATGCTTATGATATGAAAAGGCCCAAGCTTGGGGGTGCTATGTTTGATGAAGATGATGTTTTTGTGAATATATTTGCTGCAATTAATGTTTGTCCCATGCTTGGGGATGCTACGTTTAATGAAGATGATATTTTTAGTCTCCCAAGTTTTGATATGCAAATTTATAATGATGATAGCATGCCTCCTATTTATGATGATTATATTGATGAAAGTGGATTTGGAGAGGTCATGACTTTATTTTGTGATGAATCCACTATTCCGGAAGAGGTTCCAATTGATTATGAGAACAAAGTTGCTATCTATGATGATTATTGTGATGACTTGTATGCTATAAATAATAATGATATCCATGAAACTTGTCATCATGATTTTAGTTTTCAATTGGATTATGCCTCACATGATAATTATTTTGTTGAGTTTGCTCCCACTATTATTCATGAGAAGAATTTTGCTTGTGTGGAGAGTAATAAAATTTCTATGCTTGTAGATCATGAAAAGAATGCTTTAGGTGCTGGTTATATTGTTGAATTCATTCATGATGCTACTGAAAATTATTATGAGGGAGGAACATATGCTTGTAGGAATTGCAATAACATCAAGTTTCCTCTCTATGTGCTTAAAGTTTTGACGTTATGCTTGTTTTGCCCTCCTATGCTAGTTGATTATTGTTCCCATAAGTTGTTTGATCACAAAATCCCTATGCATAGGAAATGGGTTAGACTTAAATGTGCTAGTCATATTCTTCAAGATGCTCTCTTTATGTTACAATTCTTATTCTTTATGTGAGCATCATTGAAATCATCATGCCTAGCTAGGGGCGTTAAACGATAGCGCTTGTTGGGAGGCAACCCGATTCTATTTTTATTCCTTGATTTTTGCTCCTGTTTAGTAATAAATAATTTATCTAGCCTCTGTTATGATTGAGTTTTTATGTTTTAAGTAATGTTTGTGCCAAGTAGAACCGTTGGGAAGACTTGGGGAAAGTTTTCTTGATCTTGCTGTAAAAAACAGAAACTTTAGCGCTCACGAGAACTGCTGCCATTTTTTATTGGAGAGTGATATTTAGTTAATTCTTTTTGAAGATGATTAATAGATAAATGAATCACGTCCAGAAATTTATTTTAGAATTTTTGGGGTTCCAGAAGTATACGTTTGATCCAGATTACTACAGACTGTTCTGTTTTTGACAGATTCTGTTTTTCGTGTGTTGTTTACTTATTTTGATGAATATATGGCTAGTAAAAGAGTTTATAAACCATAGAGAAGTTGTAATACAGTAGGTTTAACACAAATATAAATAAAGAATGATTTCATTACAGTACCTTGAAATGGTGTTTTGTTTTCTTATACTAACGGAGCTTACGTGTTTTCTGTTAAGTTTTGTGTTGTGAAGTTTTGAAGTTTGGGTAAAGATTCGATGGATTATGGAATAAGGAGTGGCAAGAACCTAAGCTTGGGGATGCCCAAGTCACCCCAAGGAAATATTCAAGGACAACCAAGAGCCTATGCTTGGGGATGCCCCGGAAGGCATCCCCTCTTTCGTCTACGTTCATCGATAACTTTACTTGGAGCTATATTTTTATTCGCCACATGATATGTGTTTTGCTCGGAGCGTAATCTTATTTTATTTAGTTTTGATTACTGTTTGAATAAAGTATCAACATCTGAAATTCTTAAATGTTAGAGAGTCTTCACATAGTTGCATAATTATTCGACTACTCATTGATCTTCACTTATATCTTTCAGAGTAGTTTGTTGTTGCTCTAGTGCTTCTCTTGTATCCTTTTAGAGCACGGTGGTGGTTTTATTTTATAGAAATTAATGAACTCTCGTGCTTCACTTATATTATTTTGAGAGTTTTTAGAACAGCATGGTAGTTTGCTTTGGTTATGAAACTAGTCCTAATATGATGGGCATCCAAGAGGGATATAATAAAAACTTTCATATAGAGTGCATTGAATACTAAGAGAAGTTTGATACTTGATGATTGTTTTGATATATGGAGATGGTGATATTAGAGTCATGCTAGTTGAGTAGTTGTGAATTTGAGAAATGCTTCTGTTGAAGTTTGTGATTCCCGTAGCATGCACGTATGGTGAACCGTTATGTTAAGAAGTCGGAGCATGATGTATTTATTGATTGTCCTCCTTATGAGTGGCGGTCGGGGACGAGCGATGGTCTTTTCCTACCAATCAATCCCCCCTAGGAGCATGCGCATAGTACTTTGTTTCGATAACTAATAGATTTTTTGCAATAAGTATGTGAGTTCTTTATGACTAATGTTGAGTCCATGGATTATACGCACTCTCACCCTTCCACCATTGCTAGCCTCTCTAGTACCGCGCAACTTTCGCCGGTACCATAAACCCACCATATATCTTCCTCAAAACAGCCACCATACCTATCTATTATGGCATTTTCATAGACATTCCAAGATATATTGCCATGCAACTTTCCACCATTCTGCTTACTATTACACGCTCCATCACTGTCATATTGCTTTGCATGATCATGTAGTTGACACCGTATTTGTGGCAAAGCAACTGTTCATAATTCTTTCATACATGTCACTCATGAGTCATTACACATCCCGGTACACCGCCAGAGGCATCCATATAGAGTCATACTTTGTTCTAGTATCGAGTTGTAATCATTGAGTTGTAAATAAATAAAAGTGTGATGATCATCATTTTTAGAGAATTGTCCCAAGTGAGGAAAGGATGATGGAGACTATGATTCGCCCACAAGTCGGGATGAGACTCCGGACGAAAAAAAGAGAGGCTAAAAAATCCCAAAAAAAAGAGGCCAAAAAAGAAGAGAAAAGGCCCAAATAAAAAAATGAGAGAAAAAGAGAGAAGGGACAGTGCTACTATCCTTTTACCACACTTGTGCTTCAAAGTACCATCATGATCTTCATAATAGAGAGTCTCCTATGTTATCACTTTCATATACTAGTGGAAATTTTACATTATAGAACTTGACTTGTATATTCCAATGATGGGCTTCCTCAAAATGCCCTAGGTCTTCGTGAGCGAGCAAGTTGGATGCACACCCACTAGTTTCTTTTGTTGAGCTTTCATACATTTATAGCTGTAGTGCATTCGTTGCATGGCAATCCCTACTCACTCACATTGATATCTATTAATGGGCATCTCCATAGCTCGTTGATACGCCTAGTTGATGCGACTCTCACCGCATACGGCTCGCACAAAGACTCCAAAATCCATCCCGAGCTTTTTATTCCATCTCTCCCTCCTCTCCAATCCTCGATCAAACTAGCCTTCCCCAGCAAGAAAACTGAGACTATCTTCTCCCTTTTTGTCTTCTTCACGACCACCATTCTATTCCATCTATAGTGTTATGTCCATGGTTCACGCTCATGTATTGCGTGAAGATTGAAAAAGTTTGAGAACATCAAAAGTATGAAACAATTGCTTGGCTTGTTATCGGGGTTGTGCATGATTTAAATACGTTGTGTGGTGAAGATGTAGCATAGCCAGACTATATGATTTTGTAGGGATAGCTTTCTTTGGCCATGTTATTTTGAGAAGACATAATTGCATAGTTAGTATGCTTGAAGTATTATTATTTTTATGTCAATATTAAACTTTGTCTTGAATCTTATGGATCTGAATATTCTTGCTACAATAAATAGAAATACATGATGAATATGATAGGTAGCATTTCACATCAAAAATTCTGTTTTTATCATTTATCTACTCGAGGACGAGTATGAATTAAGCTTGGGGATGCTGATACGTCTCCAATATATCTATAATTTTTGATTGTTCCATGTTATTATATTATCAACCTTGGATATTTTATTTGCATTTATATGCTATTTTATATGATTTTTGGGACTAACCTATTAACCTGGAGCCCAATGCCAGTTTCTATTTTCCCCTTATTTTAGAGTATCGCAGAAAAGCAAAATCAAATGGAGTCCAATTGACCTGAAACTTCATGGAACTTATTGTTGGACCATAAGAAGCCCACGGAGTATCGGAGTTGGACCAGGAGAGTCCCGGGCTGCCCACGAGGGTGGGGGCGCGCCCCCTGGGCGCGCCCCCCTGCCTCGTGGACAGCCCGGAGGTCCACCTACGTACTTCTTCCTCCCATATATACCCATATACCCTAAAAACTTCGGGGAGAACAATAGATCGGTAGTTCCGCCGTCAGAAGCCTCCGTACCCACCGAAAACCAATCTGGACCTGTTTCGGCACCCTGCCGGAGGGGGAATCCCCCTCCGGTGGTTATCTTCATCATCCCGGTGCTCTCCATGACGAGGACGGAGTAGTTATCCCTCGGGGCTGAGGGTATGTACCAGTAGCTATGTGTTTGATCTCTCTCTCTCTCTCTCTCATGTTCTTGAGGTGATACGATCTTGATGTATCGCGCACTTTGCTATTATAGTTGGATCTTATGATGTTTCTCCCCCTCTACTCTCTTGTAATGGATTGAGTTTTCCCTTTGAAGTTATCTTATCGGATTGAGTCTTTAAGGATTTGAGAACACTTGATGTATGTCTTGCGTGGGATACCCGTGGTGACAATGGGGTATTCTATTGATCCACTTGATGTATGTTTTGGTGATCAACTTGCGGGTTCCGTGACCTTGAGAATCTATGCATATGGGTTGGCACACGTTTTCGTCTTGACTCTCTGGTAGAAACTTTGGGGCACTCTTTGAGGTTCTATGTGTTGGTTGAATAGATGAATCTGAGATTGTTTGATGCATATCGTATAATCATACCCACGGATACTTGAGGTGACATTGGAGTATCTAGGTGACATTAGGGTTTTGGTTGATTTGTGTCTTAAGGTGTTATTCTAGTACGAACTCTAGGGCTGTTTGTGACACTTATAGGAATAGCCCAACAGATTGATTGGAAAGAATAACTTTGAGGTGGTTTCGTATCCTACCATAATCTCTTTGTTCGGTCTTTTCTACTAATGACTTTGGAGTGACTCTTTGTTGCATGTTGAGGGATAGTTATGTGATCCAATTATGTTATTATTGTTGAGGGAACTTTCACTAGTGAAAGTATGAACCCTAGGGCTTATTTCAACGCATTGCAATACCGTTTACGCTCACTTTTATCATTAGTTACCTTGCTGTTTTTATAATTTCAGATTACAAAAACCTTTATCTACTATCCTTATTGCACTTGTATCACCATCTCTTCTCTGAATTAGTGCACCTATATAATCTACCATTGCATTGGGTGTGTTGGGGACACAAGAGACTCTTTGTTATTTGGTTGCAGGGTTGCTTGAGAGAGACCATCTTCATCCTACGCCTCCTATGGATTGATAAACCTTAGGTCATCCACTTGAGGGAAATTTGCTACTGTCCTACAAACCTCTGCACTTAGAGACCCAACAACATCTACAAGAAAAAGGTTGTGTAGTAGACATCACACACCGATCCACCATTATTCCACACTCGCTATTTATAATATTTAGTAATATATTCTAACTTCATGATAACAACACCTACTTTTATATTTTAGCTCTCCGATATCATACAAACTTATCCTCTTCATATCCAAAACCTAGTTTTATTTCTCGTTGCTAGTTGGAAGCAAACGTTTGGTGTACGTAGAGTCGTATCAGTGGCAGATAGGGCTTGAGAGAATATTGATCTTACCTTTAGCTCCTTGTGGGTTCGACACTCCATACTTATCACTTTCACCTTTGAAAATTGCTACGATGATTCCTTGCACTTGGGGATTATCAGTGTGGTGGCGGCGGAGTACGAGATGAAGCCGGCGACGTCGGACGACGTGGGACGTCGTGTTGACGAGCTTGTCAGCACCAACACCCGGGCTGCCAAAGCAACACCGGCACCCGGGCAGCGAGGCCCGAGCGACCAACGGAGCAGCGGCGCCCGAGTTGAGGCAGCCAATGCAGCCGAGGACGATGTCTGCGAGGTAGACCGCCATGCTGCCGAGCAGACGTGACGGAGGTGGGTGATGTGGATCGATAGGCGGGCCGGCGCGCGAGCGACCGCTCTGATTGGCCCTTGCATGGTGCGAGGCCGCCGGGTCGGGGCGATGCAGGTGTCCCGGTCGGAGCAGGGCGGTGATGGCCGACGCAGCACGACGGGCAGACCGACGCGCGAACGGCGGCTGGCCCTGACGGGCTACCTTGACGCGCATGGTCGCCGAGTCAGAGGAGAGGCCGGCTGGTCGCGCCGGGGTCGGAGTAGAGGCACTCGGGGTCGATGGCGGTGGTGGGCGACGCAAACCGATCAAGAATAGATCGGTAAACCAAAAAGAAACCGCGCGATCAAGATGACGGACGGGAGAGAGAAAACCCCCGAGCAAGGCTCGAGAAAAAGACTCTCTAGGGCAGCCGGTCAACACGACCGGCGGACGAATCCTAGGTACGGGCGGCGCGGCCCCAGGCGACGGTCATGGAGGCCGACCGCCGCGAGGGCGGCGCGCGGGTGTGGAAGCAGCGGCGGCTAGAGTTTAAGATCGACTTGTGATAGATACCATGTTATAAGGAAGAGAGATATTTGGTGCAATAGTTCGTTGTGTTGCTTGAGCCTCGTGGGCATATATATAAGAGTACAAAGATCAATTTGAAATACAAGACAAGGCAGGACCAAATCTTAGTCTATCATATACTTCCTAATAATCCTTATACTCAACACTCTCCACCCATCGAAGTGTTTTGTGCTCGCTTTGCCTTTGACGTGCACGCGGCATATGCGTGAATGTTTAACATGTATCTAAAAAGTGTTCATTTTGAAATGAAAATATTAATTGCCCCATATATAAATATGTTTATTTTGCTTTCAAAAAATACTCAACATCTATTTTTATGTTTAAGTTAATTTCAATGTGTATTCAAAAAAGTTCGTAACATTAAATCTATATATTAGAAAATAATATGTATTTGAGAAAATATTCAAACCATTTAAAGAATATTCAATGTTTATATGGAAAATGTTTGATGTGCATTTAGCAAATATTCCACGTGTATTTATGTATTTGAAAAATGTTCAACTTCATTAAAAATTGTTTTTTGAAAAATATTTTAAACACATTTAAATAACGTCTCACTGTGCCTTTGAAAAATATTTGACGTGCATATATGAAATATGCAACTCGTACTTGAAAGTGTCCAAAGTGTACATGAAAAGGCAGAAGAGGGAAAAGGAGATACATAGTGTGTATGAAAATTTTCAACTTCTTTAGAAATGTGTATTTAAAAAAGGTCTAATGTATATATGAAAATTTCCAACTTCTTTACAAATGTTCATCGTGTCTTAAAAAAATGTTTGACTTGCACTCAAAATATGTCCCATGTGAAAAAATGAAAAAAAGAAAATTGGAAAAAGGAAAAAACAAAAAGTAGAAAGTAAAAAAAGGCCGAAGAGGGAAAAGGAGATAAATATGAAATAGAGAAGTAAATGAAAAAACAAAGAGGTAGAACAAAATAAAACTAAAAGAGAGAATATTGAGAAATCACAAAAACTAACCCAAAATACATCCGTGTAGCTGGGCTAGCTGAGTTTACTCACCTTAGTTTGCACACGTTCTAGATCTGCTTTTTATAGTTTTTGTAACTTTCTAGAAGTATCATGTCCGATATCATCATTTTACCGTTGTTGTTTCCATAATTTTTCTTATTTTTTCGTTTACTTTTATTTTTTATTTTATTATATACTTTTAAAAAATTACAAGTTATAAAAATTTCCACAAATTATTTTAACATTTTTCTTGAAGTATTATTTTGAAAAAAAATCCAAATATAAAAATGTTCCAAATTTGCAGAAAATGTCCAATAATGTTAAAACAAAATTATATTTTATAAACAATTCTTCATATTTCTAAAACTATATTTTATTAGATATGTTGACTTTAATTGGTCAAAATGTTCACAGTTTTATAACATTTTTTCTCAGTTATTTAAAAAGTTTTCACTGTTTTAAAAATTCTTCTTTATAATTTAACCCCTAACAAGATTCACATATTTTTGAAATCCACAATTTAAAATTTATGATTTTTAACTTTTTCTACTACGACTCATTCCTTTTTGAGAAAACTGACTAGAAACCGCCACAATACCACTTCGTCTCGCTATAGTATAAAAAACACGATAATATATAGCCCCTACATGGACCGCCTCAATAGGGTGCCCTATAAGATATACTAGGAATATGTGGCATTGAGGGCTATCCGGGTGAAACTAGCTGAGGAGCGCTTGTTTCTAGCCTCCCAAAAGGTTATTTAGGGGTGGGTTGATTGCACGCCATTTGGGGGTGCCGCACTCTGGATGTTTCATCCAGATGTTTTTTCCGCACGCGTTTCAGCTTTTTACATGGTTATTTTATCCGGCTTTTCAGTTTTTCACCGGTCTTTCTTACCTTTTGGACAAAAAGAATTTCAAAAGAAATATTTTTTGCGCAAAAAACGTGTTTTTTTGCTTCCACGAGAGGTACGGTCTTGCTTTCGCGAGGGACACATATTTGCTTTTGTGAGAGGCACGACCGCGACTTCTCGGAAATGAAAAAAAATGTGTTCTCTTCTTTTTTCCTTCCGCAAGAGGCACGGCCGTGCGTCCCGGAAACGAAAAAAAACATTCTCTTTTTTTATTCCGTAAGAGGCATGCTTTTGCTTCCGTGAAAGATACGATTTTGCTTCTGCGAGAGTACGGCTGTTCCTCTTGGAAGCGAAAAAGAACGTGTTTTTTCTTTCGCGAGAGGCATGGTTTTGCTTCCACGATAAGTACGAATTTGCTTTCGCGAGAGCCATTGCCGTGCGTCTTGGAAACAAAAAAAAACGTGATTTTTTTCTCCCGCAAGATGCACGGTTTTCCCTTGTAGAAAAAGTTCATCAAAACGTATTAATATGGAATCTAGTTTTAAACATCTCGACACAAGGAATTCAACGACGAAAACGGTCCGAGATTTAGACGCATGGTTTAAAAAATAAAACATTTTGGACGTACGGATCTACGGAAAAGGGAAAACTTCCTGGTAGATGAAAATAATCTTCGGAAAGAGTTCTTCCTAATTAGTGATTTCGAGGCTGGGCAAGCCCACATTGTTTTTTCTGATTTTTAAAATGTAAAATTAATACTGTGTGTGATGGGAAGCGGACAGCAAACATCTCTGTCCTCAAATTGCTGCACTAACCACCAGAGATAGCGCACATTACGTTAATGGTGCCTTTTTTTTTCTAACTTCCATTTCTGTTTCCAGTTTTGTTTTCCTTTTCTTTTTCTTTTTCCTTTTCTTATCCTTTTTTCTTTTATTTTATTATTATTTTCCTATTCTAAAATGCGTGAACTATTTTCAAAAAATCTGTGAACTTTTCTCAAATCGATGAACCTTTTTCAAACTCGATGAACATTCTTTTAAAATCGATGAAAGCTTTTCAGATTCGATGAACTCTTTTCAAAATCGGTCTATTTTTTAAAAAAATTGATGAACTTTTTTCCAAATTTTTTGCACTTTTTCAAATTCAATGAAATTTTTTAATTTTGTGGATTTTTCAAAATTGACAAACTTTTTTTTCCAAAATCTATGATCTTTTTTCAAACCCGATAAATTTTTATCAACTTCATGAACTTTTTTGAAAATTGGTGAACTTTTTCAAAATTGAGGAAACTTTTTCAAAATATGATGATTTGTTTTAAAATTCATGAACTTTTTGTCAAGATTTGTCAGTTTTTTCTCAAAATGGATGAACTTCTTTCAAATTCTTGAACTTTTAAAATTTTGATTTTTTAAAACCAGTGATCTTTTTTGTAATTCATGAACTCTTTTCAAAATGTTTTCAAATAATTCAAGATCACGAGGGAGAGAAAACAAATACATAGTTACTGGTACATACCCTAAGCATCGAGGGTGAACTACTCGCTCCTCGTCATGGAGGCAGCAGGGATGATGAAGATGGCTCCGATGATGGCTTTCCCCCTCCGGCAGGGTGCCAGAATGGAGCTTCAGATAGATCGGTTCGGAAGAGAGGCTTGAGGTGGCAGAAAAAACTCATCTAGGTTTACTTTCTGGGGTTTTCAAATATACATGTTTTTCAGCGTCGGAATCACACCAGGAGGTGCCATAGGGGGCCTACAAGACATCAAGGCGCGCCTCCCCCCAGGGCGCGCCATGTTATCTTGTGGGTTCCTGTGGGTCTTCTGGTAGTCCTTCAAAGCTTCCAAGATCTCTTTCCTTCCAGAAAAATTGTCAAAAAAATTCTAGAAAACAGCAAGTCACACTTGGTTAATATGTTGTCAAACATAATAGGCCCAATGTGATTGGTTGTAGTGCTTTGCACACACATGCCTTGGTACATACACCACTCGGTCTACCCATTGGATTGGCCCTGCTCAGTACGCTGATATGTTATTGAACAACATAAATCATGCCTCAGCAATTTCTGTCGCATTCACATCGACTATAGCAAACATACAACAATGGATTGCAATGCACAGAACCGCCACTTTCGTATTAAAACTCGCGGAAACCCACCACTTCACAAAACGCGACATTTTGCATCGAACGGAAGAATTGACAGCGGCAAAAAACACTGATGGTCCCTTCACCCACCGCAGCATCCCCCCAATCCATCCCCTCCTCCTGCTAGCTCGCTCACCATGGTCGCCAAGTAGTTGTTGCTCTTGGTGCAAGGGAGGCGGGCAGTGGCGACACCCGGGATGGCTGGGTGCAGAATAGTGCAGCGACAGCTGGCTCATTTGTGCTTTTGTTTCTCCAATGGGGGCTTCACAAAACGAGTTTGATAAAATGCTACAACGAGGGTAAGAAGGAGGAAGAAGAAGAGGACTGAGTTAATTAGCCCATGTGACATTTTTTCTGCTAACTCAGCCTGATCTGAGGTCTCGGACGATTAGTGATGTCATCAAAATGCTTAGCATGTATCATCAATGTTTTTTCCATTGTCAATTCTTCGATTCGGTGCAAAATGTCATGTTTTGTAAAATGGTGGTTTTCTGCGAGATGTGACACGAAAGTGGTGGTTCCGTGCATTTTAATCTACAACAATGCTCCCATCAACTCATGAATGGCAAGTCCACATGTTGTACAACGTCTGTAGTATAGCAGTGAAATTAAGTAGTAGTAATGAAATTAACTCGTGTCGTGATCAGCCTTGTCACTTATTTTTGTCAGCTTACATGATCGGTGGTACAGGAGAGAAAATAAATACGGAATTTTTTTTTGTCCACTTAACGAGATAAGATTGTATTTTCCTCTGTAGGGTGCAATCCAGCCATGAATATTAGGTTAAAAAGATTATACAGTGATGATGGATGCACATATTACTTTCTTACTGAGAGCACTCATGATGCATTGCAACAACCATGTGTGAAATAGTACAAAGCCATCTATATATACTGCTCAGTGTTGGCTCAAGTAGAAGCAAGCAGGACTAAAGTAAGTAGACGCACATTTGACACACATACACACACACACAGAGAGAGAGAGAGTAAGGGGTGGGGGTGGGGGATAGAAGACCTCGGGAACAAGGACGAGAGATGGAGGAACGTGCTTCCCCGTACCCAGAGAAATCATTCTGCTGGGATCGATGGATGCTCTGGCTTGGCGTATTTTGTATATCCGAAATGAGTTTGAGGGGCTGAGAACGGCGCGGAGTTGTGTTGCCATGTGGAAAGATATTGCTTAATGGAAAGCATAACCAATAACTAAGGTGGGAATCTGGCTGCTGAGCTCATGCTAAAGATTCAGCTCTGTATTTATGTTTTAGGGAATTTTTCCCTAAAATAGCATTTGAAATTCTCAACAAAACTTATCTCACACACTACCATACATACACGTACCTTTGCATACCCGATCACCAAATGAAAAAGAAACAAGTAACCGGTAGCTACTAGAGGCAAGGGAAACTGCGGATAGTAGCCAAGGGCAAAACTAGAGCAAAAGTTAATAAGTTCTAACATAGTACAAAGAATGTTTCATAAGTTCTAACATAGATTGTTGTACATAAATACTAGTACATATTCAAAAGATAATGATGAAAATGCTTACTATGGCAATGAACCAAATACTTAAATTACTTTGAAAAGATCCTTCACATTTTCAAATACTAAAATACATCCTCAAACACCAAGGTTTAATAACCTACAAGATAACAAGTAGATTTAAAATTTTCAACTGGAACACAGTAGAATAGCCAAAATTAGGTACATATTCCCAATCCATGCCTTGTTAGTCGAAAGGCCAAAAGAAAGTACCTCTTTGCGATTCATTTCTTTTGGAGCATCTTATGATAGTATTTTTCTTTTTAGAAGAAAGATGTACATAGTAATACATGTATCAAATTACACACGGGGCAATGTAAAATTGCCTGGCCGACTGAAATATACCCTAATTAGTTGTTAAAACCCTAGTCATGCATTAAATTTTGCCAAACCTATATCTTTTCAACGGGGTTTTATCTATTTTCTAGTAGTCTCCCGGCTACAAGTATAAATCGTGATGATGATAAAATTGCAAACAAAAACTTTAAGAAAAATATTTGGAATAAATTATCAGTGCATAGTGCCCTGACGCTCGTCATCTATGCGTGATGGTTCCTGTCCGCAGTGTGCTGCTAGGGTCTGAATTGGCTTGCACCTGACCTTTGGCAGCATTGGTGTGGCGTGGTCTCTGCGGCCGATCTCCTAGGGAACAGCGAAGGTAAATGGGTGCGGAGGTTATGAGTTTTCTTATGTATATCCTTCTTAACAAAAAATAGTTTTAATTCCCCCAATTAGTCACATCAAAAGCTATAAACATCATAAGAGATGATGTGCCGAAGGAAAGCTCTAAAACTGACAAGAAGTACATGATGGTGTCTTTGGTTTCTTGTGCCATGCCTGGTGGGTGAGGTAACTCATGTTGGTTTGACATTTGCAGGAAAAGTAGTTTAAGGTAGTGTATCTTGGAAAATTCAAGCACGCCCCAAAACATGCACTAAAATGCTTGGTACATGATTACTAGCATATCAAGCATTTTGGAGAAGGGTGGCCCACAATATAAAAATAGTAGATATCACAAATATGACATACTAACATAGTATGGTAGTATGAATCAAGAATATACCAAGAGCGTAATATGAATAGATTAACAAAGTTCATACAAACATGCCACAATTAGGTATGAAATTTGCAAGCTTTAGTACCGCCCTGCATAATGAATCTGAGTTTGGAGATGGAAGAATTTACTACGTTGAAAAAATCATGCACTTCTACGAATATCATGAGAAGGAAGAAGCTGAGATTGGTGGCTGGCTTCAGTCGACCTGATGAATGGCAATCAACGAACGATAAAAAATGCCAATCCAATCTTGCCAAAGATAATAGGCCAGATATGATAGGTTGTAGTGCTTTGGACACATGGGCCTTGGGCCATACACCACCGTCCTACCTGTTGAATCGGCCCTACTTACCTAGTTGACTTGTTACTGAAGAACAGAAATGCATACCTAAGCAATTTCCATCGCCCAAGTTGCTTTATACTATGACAAACATACAGTAATGCCCACATCAACTCATGAATGACATGTCCACATGTTGTACATTGTTGGTGGTTGTTGATGTATAATGTGTTGTCTAGTCTCTTCTATCAGATCGGTCTTTTGGTTGCATTGACTAGAGCATGCACTTCTATATGGTATCGGAGCCAAGAGGTCTTGAGTTTAAGACCCGGCTGACACAATTAAAATTGCAGCCCACTTTCGGTCCACGTTTAGGTCTGAGAAAGCCACACGTGAGGGGGAGTGTTGATATATAATGTGTTGCCTAGTCTTTTCTATCAGATCGGTCTTTTGGTTGCATTGGCTATGGCGTCAAGGCCGTTCACGCAGCCTGTGTCACAGTGGGCATCCCCCGTGTCACCTTTCCGCAGTGGGCACCATTGAGTGGGCATCTCTGCCGGGAGCTGTAGGAATCTGTACCAATTGACAGTGCACCGGAGAGCTGTTATCAGCCTCCAAAATTCAGAACGGGATTATTGGTGGCTTTTGTTCATGTGACTCGGTGCTCCGCCGAGGTCGAAGGGGAGACCAGCGAGGATGACGATTACATGGCTCCAGTGTTACTCTTGCGAAACTCAGTTCACTAAATTTCTTGTTCAGTCAGTCCAACATGTGGATAAAGTAATTGTGCTCCGGACTGTAGTTGCTTCTTAAATTCCATCGGTTAATTCAGCTCCTCAATCTTGTCGTAGAATTCCAGTCTGATGGTCCAGAGCAAGGAGAACACTGATCCGGTATTCCACATGCAATGCGTGGTGCACAAATGCTTGGTGAGAGAACTCCGCTGCACCTCGATGGTGTCGACAGAGAGAAAGAGACGAAAAGACACGGGAAAGAAGATAGAATAGGACTAGCCATTGGGTGCTACGTACACTCAGCATGTAGGCAATGTCGTAGGGTCAAAATACGCCAAGTCAGACCTGATCAGTGGGCCTGATATGTGAGATTTACCATCATATACGACTTATTTGAATGTTGTTTGAATAACTAGCGCATAAGTTGCTGTCGGTAATTATTTCTTCAAAAGCTGTTATAAGTTTTTCTAAATCGAGATTTTTTGTGTGCATATAATCCACTGAAGAACAAGCATGCCTCCCTCTCTCCCTCTTGCGTCGCCCTGCGCGCGACCGAGAGGGAACCCTAGCCGCTGCTGCCGGACCTCCCTTCCTACTATCCTCCTCCCTCGCTGCCGTCCGAGGGCGCGGCCGGGCGAAGCCCGATCGTCTCCAGCAGTGGCAGGGTTCTTTCGTGTCCCCATGTGGTGGCTTCGGTGCAGGATGCGGCGGCCGGTCGGGGACGCGGCGCTTGCGGCGGTGTGGGCTGGTGGAGTGACATGCGGCGCGGTGGTGGTGCACGCGCGCATGCCAGGGATGGCATGACGGTGGCGCTCAGATCTGGTGGGACGCGACGCGGGGCGTGTGCGCCCTTGGCTGCAGGCGGCCGCCCTCTGCCGTGTGATCTAGCGGTGGGGGCGGCGACGCTACAGTCCTGGTGCTGTAGGCCAGCGGGTGGTGATGGCGCGGCCGCTTCATGGTGGCGCATCCGGATCCGTGCATGTTGCTGCAGGCTGCGGGCAGCCCTCTCATTGTGGTGCAGTGGTGAGGGGGCGGCGTGGCAACGGTGGAGGTGGGCGGCTGACGGTGTTCTGGACTAGGGGGTACTCACCACGTCGTCTCCCGATCTATTAGATTGGGCCGAGGACCCCGTAGCCGTATACTCATGGGCCAGTTTGGACGGCTGCCGCATACAAGGAAGATTCTACAAGACTTGGCGATCAAGACAAGGACTTCTCCCCACCGGCGTATTCGGCTAGGACTCTTGTTATCCTAGGCCTCCGGTGCATTATATAAACCGAGGCCAGGCTAGTTGATAGATATACAATATATACAACATACACATACAATCATACCATAGGCTAGCTTCTAGGGTTTAGCCTCCTTGATCTCGTGGTAGATCTACTCTTGTACTATCTATATCATCAATATTAATCAAGCAGGACGTAGGGTTTTACCTCCATCAAGAGGGCCCGAACCTAGGTAAAACATCGTGTCCCCTGCCTCCTGTTACCATCCGGCCTAGACCCACAGTTCGGGACCCACTACCCGAGATCCGCCGGTTTTGACACCGACACTGGTGCTTTCATTGAGAGTTCCGCTGTGTGATCGACAAAAGGATCGATGGCTCGCCTGCAGATCAACTGCGACTTCGGCATCTTCGTCACCAGCTCGACTGGTCACCTTGGTTCGACCAAGAATTGCGTCCCGTGTTCGGATCACCATGTCCGGACGAGGGCCTTCATCAAACATCAACTCCGATCTCTATCAAGATCACGGAGGAATCATCTATGGAGCTCGGGGGCTCAACGTCAACATTGCCCTCAAGCGACCGTGATGTTTTTCTAGACAGCGAACTCGTATCTGCCACCACCACCTCCTCGAGTATCGCTTTGACGATCGCTTTGGTGGAATTGTGCGGAATTGAGTCTACACCAACCCTGGAAAATTTCGTCGAGTTCCGATGGAGGAATCTTTGGCAATCCACGATATACCGGAGCCCTGTCAAATCTGGACGGGAATTTGGATGAGTTTAGGGCGTGGTATCCAGCTTCTAGCTCGGACGTCCTTTGGAAGATCCAACCGTTGATCGGCTGCGGAATTCCTATATCTACTATCTCTCAAAATTTCGGCTCGATCCGACCGTCCAAACTCCGGAAACCTTCCGATTAGTGCATCACTTTTCGGATTTGTTTTCTGCGCGAAAACAAATCCGACCCGAGTTCATCTTTTTTATGAACAGAATTTCGGACATCCCTTTTGAAGAAAGTTTTGTATGGGGTATTGTGTTTTGTTCCCGAACACATCCCACTAACTGTAAGATCTTTTGAACATGATTTTCGACATCATGCTGGTGTCAAACTAGTCCGGCAATATTACTCCACGGCTGTCGACCTGCGCTAGACATGGCGTCACTTTGTTGAGCCGAGCTTAACTTCTTCGGATCATCATCTCGGCAAGCCGAACAAGAGCCTGGCATCGCGAAGGATAAATCATCACCAACATCGCCGCCCCACGGATTACACGGAGTGGGTATACCGGCATCGCCGCACGGTCGCTTCATCAAGCCGGCATCGACCACGTCATGACCTGCATCGACAGGGCCGCACTATTGCTTCTTCAAGCTGGTGTCCATCACGCCGACCTACTTCGACTCATCGGCTGACATCGAGGCTTCGACATCTCGGCTGGACCGGGGGCTTCGCCATCTCTTCATCAACCTACTCCGAACACTTCGGTGTCACTAGCCGACCAGCTCCGTCACGTTAGCTGCGCCGAGGGCTTTGCCTCGGCGAGTCAACCTTTACCAGCATTGCCATACCGTCGTTTTATCGCCCATCAGGCAATGGGTGTGCGGAGCGGGTCCCAATTTTAGGAATCACCTTCCTTCGGATTGCTACAACAAATAAACCAGGTGCTATTAATCATAGTATTTTTTGCTTGTTTGGGTTCATTTTTCCCAAGGAATTATTACTCCGGTTTGTCCGTCATATGTACACAGGTTTATCAAATGGTGGCTGCATTAACGACAGTCGCATGATGGTTCGGTCAGTTTCCGTACATAGTCCGGCGAACGCCGCACTCGGAGCTCGGACCGACCTGCGAATTCAGGCTTTGCCACGCCTTTACCGCATCACGCCGACGCCCTGCATCGACATTGACTTCGGCGCCAGGCCATATTTCTTTTATTACTCACTTTGCATAAATTATTTATTATGCAACGATTTTTTTTAATTATCATTATTACTATTATCTCCGGTTTGCACTATTTTTTGTGCACAGGAAAATGATCCGGGGACTTCGGCGTCACTCTGACGGTCTGCATTGATCATGCTATGTCACCACTTCGGCGTGTCAAGCTCTCCGCTCCGCCACCTCGGGACCGGCTTGAGGGATGGAACCTTGCCCTGCATCAAGCTTGGACCGCGTCATCAATACCGAACACATTAACCAGCTAAGTCGCTTTCATGCTCAAAGCTTTAATTTCTAACTTGCGTTTGGTTCGACCAAGCATTATACTTTTTTGGAAAAAGTTGCTTCTAAAAAATTTCCTTCTCCAAACTTTGTTTGTGACGCATAAATTCAAATACCCCGTTTACTTGGGGGCTTCCTTTATGAAGCTTTTCCTGTTGCATATGATTATACTTGTACGGCTTCGTTCCTTGTTCGTGTATTACGCCACAATATGCACCATATTGACTTAAGCGATTTGCATGCTGGGTTGCCTCGCTCCTGTGTTTACGCCTACGTTTCCGATTGTTCAGCTAGGGAGTAAAGGGAGCACCTCTGCGATTGTCACGATCGGGTCACCCGAGCCGGATCTCAGACTGGGTGAAGCCGAAAGCTAGCGCTCTTATAGTTATTCAATGATGGTCGGCACACAACGGAACTCATGAGTACAAAAAATCTATTGCACAAGTCTCATAATAACAATGAGCACCGAAGAAAGGTATTGATGGGGTACTATTTTCTTCGAAGATGCTTCTTACTCTTCGCAGTAATATAGCATAAGTTCCCTGAGCGCGCTTTGTCTGTTACAGCCTTATGGCCTGATTGTCTGATTATTGGAAACACCGTCGATATTCTCGACCGATGGAGTACATAACACTTTTCGGTCCTTAACCGAAGAGGGAGAAGCTGACGGTCGGTTAAGACGCGTTTAAAGTTCGGTTGAACATAGATATGATATAAGTACTTCGGTACATGCAATCATTCTTCTACCCAAGTCACTTGGGGGCTCTTAAGTTTATTTGAGCCGTTTTATAATAAGTGTTCATCTCAGTCGTTGCAAAGTTCTATTATTATTATTTATCACTCTTTTTTCGACACGAGTGTGCGGTCACTAGCCGGGGAGCCTAATTTCTCTCTCAAAGCCGCTAGAGTTTAGTTTGCTAAACTGGCCTAATGAGAAGTACTCCGCCCTCGGGATAGGAGGTTGAAGCTGTAGGCTGACCCGCTCGAAGTCTTGAGATATGATGTGTCATGTTAAAGGACGACAGAAGCACTTCTTTTTTCTAAGACCAATTTTCGGATTGGTACCGAACACTTGATCTTGTTCGGACGTCATGTTTTTACTGACGTTTCTTGGTTTTCCAAGCTTTTTGGCACTTTTAAACTATTTGTGCTTTTCCAGCATTAGTCTCGCAGTGCAACGCCGGACACCTTTAGGGATTCGGCAAAAACATTCTCAGATATTGCTATATATGCATCGGTTTTGAATTGTGTCTTCGGTCAATAGTTGGGTTGCCCGGCTCCTGCACTTGCTTCCTACGTTCTGTTTTGTTCGGCTAGGCGTGCAAAGGGAGAACCACTGCGATTGTGCTTCTAGCTCACGTGATTAAGCACCTTAGTGGAGAAAGCCGAAAACTGACTGTCACAATAAGCGTAAACTGGTCAGCGATCCGATGACTATGACGGGCCATTCATAACATTGGCCGAAGTGTTTACGGCTTGACCTCGACTGTCGCCGAACACTACCGGGGGCTATTAACTGGCCTCCCAAACTAAATCCTCGATATTTTGCTCTTACATTCGAGCTGAGGTTTCATGATCATGCTTAGCATGACAACCCAAAGAAAGGAACCGATAGCGGGACTATTTTCTTTGGAATACATTTTTTCTGTTAAACAGTAATATAACATATCTCTCTGCGTACCTTTGTTTATAAAACCGTGTGGCCAGATTGCCTTGTTTGTCGTAAATCTTTGCCCTCATAAAGGCTTTATAAAGTAGGACAAACACTCCTCGGCTACTGGCCAAGGAGGTGGAAGCCGATGGTCGGTCAACAAAGTTTTGTACAATGCGGATCCGAGCATTAATGACGTAAAGTACTTGGATACATAGAGTCATTACACATAATTTGTGATTTTACTATGGATATTGATCCTTAATTCGGCCACCCATGCCCGCATTAAGACTCGGGGGCTACTGGGCTTCGGGCTTATTATTTACAAATATTAAAGGGGCACATCGATTCCCTGATCTGGTGTTACCACCCGAGCAGTATCTCGGGGGGTACTGCATTGCTTGTCCAATGCAGAAAATTTTATGTGCAATATAGTTTCCGAGGAGATTTTGATCCTCAGGTTGGTCGGCCGCACCCAACCTGAGTCTTGAGGACTGAGCATGCCGCTTTTGTGTCCCGAAGTATTCTGTCGAGCTAGGACTTGATCCTCAGGCCAATTTTGCAAATCAACCTGAGTCTCAGCGGCTACTGGGATCAGCGGTCTTATGTCATCCTTCATGTGCATCTCGGGTTTTAGACTGATACACACCTTGAGGGCTACTGGCTATATATCTTGGCAGAGAATAAATTGCACCAATAAAAAATATTGACAAAAAATCGGCCCATAGTCGGGGTGGTGCACCACCTCGGAAGCAGTCCGGCATAAAGCTCGGGCGCTAGTGGCTGGCTCCATAGAGGGCATTTCCGGCATTAAGCTCGGCTAAACTCCTTCAACTTTTTTGAACCAATGTGATATGACACCTCGGATATAGTCCGGCATTGGAGCCTGGACACAGTCCGGTGTTGGAGTTCGGATATATTTCGGCGTTGGAGCTCGGATATACAGTCCGGCGTTGGAGCTCGGATACATAGTCCGACGTTGGAGCTCGGATACATTCCGGCGCTAGAGCTGGGAAGCAGTCCAGCGTTGGTGCTTGGCTGCAAAAGATACCTCGAATGCAGTCCGGCGTTGGAGCTCGGACGCAAGAGGACCCTGCCTCCCGGGAACAACTTCAAACCCGAGGTATGGCATAAAAATAAATAAGGCATTGATAAAGGCCGGAAACTTAAAGGGGCTCCTCGGATACCCGACGTGTAAACTCGTCGAATGCATTTCGGCGATCCTCAAGATCGAAGATAAAGAAGATTTGTTGAACCAGTTTTCAAGACCGGCAACTGAAGATGAAGAACAGTTCGGAAGAATCGAGGAGCATCCCTAACTTGAAGACCGGTTCAGGGGGCTACTGACGGTGTCCTGGACTAGGGGGTACTCACCACGTTGTCTCCCGATCTATTAGATTGGGCCGAGGACCCCCGTGGCCGTATACTCATGGGCCAGTTCAGACGGCTGCCACATACAAGGAAGATTCCACAAGACTTGGCGATCAAGACAAGGACTTCTCCCCACCGGCGTATTCGGCTAGGACTCTTGTTATCCTAGGCCTCCGGTGCATTATATAAACCGAGGCCAGGCTAGTCGATAGATATACAATATATACAATATATACATACAATCATACCATAGGCTAGCTTCTAGGGTTTAGCCTCCTTGATCTCGTGGTAGATCTACTCTTGTACTACCCATATCATCAATATTAATCCAGCCGGACGTAGGGTTTTACCTCCATCAAGAGGGCCCGAACCTGGGTAAAACATCGTGTCCCCTGCCTCCTGTTACCATCCAGCCTAGACGCACAGTTCAGGACCCACTACCCGAGATCCGCCGGTTTTGACACCGACAGCGGCCCTCGTCTAGTCAGGCCCTTAGGGTTGGACGACAGCGCTCGGTGCGGGAGGGCCTTGCGGAGAGATGTGCCAGCTGCCATGGTGGGGCGACACGAGGATGCTTGGGGGGGACGGCGAGCTTGGTAGGAGGGATGGGTGGCCTCAATGCGATCGATCCACCTATCATCGACACATTTGCCAGTCCGGATGTGTCCACTCCTCCTCTCGCCTTTCCTCGTGTTTGGCGGGGAGCTCGGATGGAGGGATGCATGACCCTGATGCGGTCATGTCACCTGTCGCCGGCACACGGTATGCTGGTCTGAATTCGTCCGCTCCCCTTTCTCCCATATTCCTTGCCCACGGGCGGGTTGGCACACATCTACCAACCTAACGTCTATGGGTGGATCTGTCGGTTGAGGACCGCCAGTTGGTTCAAAGCCGAGGTCTTTGTGTAGGTCTTGGGGCTCTCTGGTTGCAGGGCAGCGGCTCTGGCGGCGGGAGGTGCGACGTTTGTGGGTGGAGTGTGCTTCTCAGGTGCGGGCGGGTAACCATGGCCTAGCGGGTGGCATGGTTGCGGGTGGTTGACGGAGTTAGGGTGCGATGGTGGGTTGTGAGCGTCGGGGTACACCACTTGCCCAGTCCTTTGACCGGCCAATGGTGGCGGCGGCCGTTGACACCGTACCCTTCCTGAAGGCTCCGTCGCGGCAGCCCCACTCATGTTGTCTTGCTCTGGGTGAAAAGCTGATCTTCGCGGATCGGGCGATGGCAACTATTCTTGGTCATACCTTTCTCAGAGGCACCGCTTTGGAGGCCTGGCTTCGTTGTTGTCTGTGGGGTGGTTTGTCGGTGCCCGGCACCTTTGTATCTTGCCTTGGGTGTGTGCGTTGTTCGTTGTCTCGGATGTATTCAGTGATGGTTGCTTTATAATATAAAGCGGAGGAACCATTTTTCGGTAATGTTTAGGAAACATGGAAAGCATATATTCATATATTTTTGCATGATTTGTGTGAGCCTGAGCGCACCATCAGGTCCTCGAATAATCAACAAGCTATCTTAGTTGGTCTATATATTAAAGAAATCATATGCACCCTCGTATATATAAGCGTCATCAGCACCACTAACAGATATTTAGAGTATAAAAATATAGTTGTTATAATTTGCAATAAACAACCCATGCAATCCCGTGAACATTCTTATTTTTCCTCATTAAAACCAACAAACAAGCAATCGTCTGCCACTCAATGAGCATGTGCAGGTAATCAAAAGAGTCCTATGACATTCAATATGGATAATAGAACTATTACAAGTGAATGGCACACCAACCTTCATTTGTTGGATGGTGATTTTACTTTCTGCTTTCTACTATATATAACACCAGCTTCACACTTGCGCAAACAACAAACATCTCATTTGTCCATACTACACTTCGGCCAGACAACTCATCATTTAAGTATATTTGTTTAATAAATGTTGATTCTTGTCCACACAAGCAAGGAGAGAATGATTACAAAACAAAAACTGTATGTGTCGAAAATGTGTAAGAACAGGAGACACGGAAAGAAGCAGCCACAACATGACTTACTGGGTCTACCACGATTCCTAGCGTCACGACCATCTTGTCTGCTCTTTGCGCCACCCAGAGGCATTGTTTGGAACGAATGCTATCTATTTGGCTATTCAATGTTGTACTATTCTATTGTGCATCGGCACACATATTTCGTATGTCGATAATTTGTTATAACTTCAGTTCGGACAGACCGCTTTTACCATGTTGGCTCTCATTTTGGGCTACAACCAAAGCCAATGGTATGAACGTAAAATATCGTAAGGAGCAAGAAGACTATTAAAAAAATTATATGCATGGATGAAAACATATACTCCCTTCATTACCTTATACAAGGCCACTATGAAAAATACATTTTGCATCTATACAAAGTCACTAACAGTAACCGAGGCAAAATTTAATGATGTTTTCTCGTACTAGCAACTTATTTAGTACTTTCTTCTCGTTCCTTCCTTGCATGCATGCGGGCGTATTAATGATCCCAGTTAATAAGAAGAAAAGTTAGCTTGCAAAGTAGTCATTATATTTTACCTAGGTACCTGTAATTTGAGTTTGTTGCCTTGTATAACGGAATGGAGGGATAATGTGAATATGATAACAATTCTTGAAAAGTGAAGTAGTTGCCGGGATAGGGAGGGACTATTAGATTAACCATTATACAAATGATTTACTTATTTGGGTATGGTTCATCCTATGTGTATATCCTCCATCTAGATGTAAAGAACGAAAATCGACAATAAACAAATCTTTGTAAGAGAAAAAGCTATATGGTCTATTTAGTGTAACACATTAGGATTTTCAAAACATTTTGTATCAGTTCGAAAAAAGTAATTATTCATCCATCGTATCATCCTTGTTCAGTATCTAGGCCAAGCAATCCGAACCCTTGAAGGGTGCTCACGTCCTTGCCAAGCAAGATCCAACTAGAGGGTGTCTGGTTTGTAGCCTAAGGTTGCAACACATAACTTTGGGGCCCGTTCGGAAGTTCTCTATGGGCCAGTGCTAGCCAGCTACTCGAGGAGCCAGCAAGTCAGCTTCTCGAGGGAGCCCGGAGCATTTGGCCATGTCTCTACGAGCTCTCTATGGTGGGGCCACCAGGCTGGGCTATTCGCAAAGAGGAAAATGTTTCGTATGTACTTCGGGGAGGCACATGGATGTAATTTTGAGGAACTCCTACTTCTGATTTTAGCGAAGCTGGGATTTGGATGCTCCTCAAAATTGCACGAAGCAATTCTTCTCTCCGCGAAGCCCGCTCCTAGGAGCAGGAACATTCAGTCCGGCTTCAGGCAGCGGCTTTAGGAAGCTGGCTATGGAGAAGTTCCGAACGGTCTCTTAGTCGTGCCACAATACAAGGTTTATTGTTTGGAAGGAATTTTGCAAGGTTTTTGGAGGACTTCCATCGTAATGATTTATTTTTCTCCAATGCTGTCTTGTTTGCAGGATTTAAATCCTTTCCCACCCTATGGATTTATTTACACTCTATTTTGTACAAAAATGATCATTCACTCAAAGCATTTCCTACAATCCCTGTATTTATTTGTTGTTTGTGAAAAATCTTTGATGTTACTCCTACAGTTTTGCAATCATGTAGAATTCAAAAATGCATGACATTCAACAACGATTTTTCCTATTTCCATGTCTTGGAAATCAAAGCATGTGTTTTGGTTCATTGTCATACTTGTAATTTGCCACAGTTTTTATCAATATGGTTTTCACTATAAACAAAAGGCTTATAAGTGGCCTCAAATTAGTGGCGAGCGGGGCCACACACCCGCCACTGTTAATTTTCGAAAATACCTATGACAGGTACTAAAACTCTCCCGCCACAAGTTTGTACAGAACAGTGGCAGGCGCTCACTAGCACCCACTACTTCTACGCTCTTCCGAATTTCATTGTGGGCGAAAAAGATCAGTGGCGGGCACCGGCGAAATGCCCGCCAACGGTGCCTTGACAAGAAGTGACGGGTGAGGAGCAGAACCCGCCACAGCTATATTTCAGCTACACGTGGCCAATTTTTTTCGAATTTCTGTGAGTTTGCAATGGCGGGTTGAGTTTCTTGCCCGCCACAGCTATATTTCAGCCACCTGTCACTTGCCTCCCAAACATAGGTGTGGTGGGTGGAAACTATCGGCCGTTGCTGCTATTTTTGACCTTATCCATCCACCCCACAAACACTCACACTTACGCAGCCACAAATGCCTTATCCAGACACAACCCTATCCTTCTGCCTCTCGCTCCACTTTGTCTCCGTCGCCACCGTCATGGTTGCAGTCCGCAGCCTCGAACGGCGTCGCTGACCTAGTCTTCTCTGTTGCTTGTGTTGTTTGTCCCCGAACTTCCTCACCATCGCCATCCGCCGCCACTCCGACGTCCTTGCCATCACTGTCGCCCACGCCTTCTGCCTCATGTGTCCCCGTCGACCTCTCCATCTGCCGCGCCATCTTCCTCGCCCTCCCCTTCATCACCGTCGATCCCGGTAATCACACCTTGCTCTCTTTTATTGGAGCTTTTAGTTGTTCTTAGTTATTGTAATTATAAATTTGCGGCATTTTGTTAGTGTAAACAAGTTAGTTGTAGGATTTAGGGTTTACTGTTGAATCTTTTTGTTGTAATTGTTCTTAGTTATTGGGATTGTAGTTGTTCTTATTTATTGTTATTGTACATTTACGTATTGCATATGGAACAACATATAGTACCTCATTTTAATCATGTTGCAGATATTCATAATGAGTGCCAATGTTTTCATAAACATGGATTAAGTTCTATTTCGCTTAATTTCTAGCACTCAATATGTCCAATTTTCTAGCAAACGTCATGCCGATTTTTTTCCATAACTTTTTTTACTTTTTATGGATGAGCTACTTAATTATATTTTCGGTCGGGTCGACAATACTCACTCTTAATCCACAAAATGGGATGGGAGTTGTTCTAAGACGAGGACATCGTCGGTGTCAAAACCGGCGGATCTCGGGTAGGGGGTCCCGAACTGTGCGTCTAGGATCGATGGTAACAGGAGACGGGGGACACGATGTTTACCCAGGTTCGGGCCCTCTCTATGGAGGTAATATCCTACTTCCTGCTTGATTGATCTTGATGAATATGAGTATTACAAGAGTTGATCTACCACGAGATCGTAATGGCTAAACCCTAGAAGTCTAGCCTATGTGGGTATGGTAATGAGTATACGTGGTGTCATTTCCGGACTATCCCCTTCGGTTTATATAGACACCAAGGGGATCTAGGGTTTACATGGAGTCGGTTACATAAGGAGTCTTCAGTCGCCAAGCTTGTCTTCCACGCCAAGTAGATTCCAATCCGGACACGGTGCAGTCTTCGGCCTTCATGTCTTCACAGCCCATCAGTCCGACCCATGGATAACATGCCAGACGCCCGAGGACCCCTTAGTCTAGGACTCCCTCAGTAGCCCCCGAACCAGTCTTCAATAGCGAGGTGCTCGGCACATATATTGTCTTCGACATTGCAAGGCGGGTTCCCCCTTCAATGATCTCCAAGTAATGTATTTGGCAATTGATCCAATGTCGCCTCCTCGGCTTCTGCGCGTTGAATAATCTTTGTCCTCCACGTGTCGAGTGAATGTGGAAAGTCAGGGTATTTTTGCGAATAACACCCCATCCATGCGAGGAAGAGTGCCTACTTAAAGAGATTGGATCCCAGATCCATTCAGCGCTACGCAGAAGAAATCCCCAGAGACTGCTTAGGAGAAACCATTCCAGCATGGCTAGTGCTCCCAGCTCCTCCGCTCGTCCCGGCTCAGAGAAAGGCGAGCGGGAGAGGTGTACCGTGTCTCATAGCCGATTGACGAAGTTGCAAACGCAGGGATTCCTTCCCCATGTAGATCTAGTCCATGTTCGATCGGGGCTAGCTTTCTTCAATGAGGGGACTCAGGCAGAGGACTTCCCCAATCCGTCCGGGGGAGAGCGAGTGTGTTTTGTCCCCTACCTGCTAAGAGGCGTTGGATTTCCAACCCATCCGTTCCTCCGAGGGCTTCTGGAATACTATGGCCTCTAGCTGCACAACTTCACTCTGGCCTCTATTCTGCACATTACGGGTTACGTCGCTTTATGCAAACTTTTCCTGGGCGTCGAGGCTCATTTCGAATTGTGGAGGAAGCTGTTCTGTCTCGTCCCGCGCAATCATGAAGGGTCAATATTTGAAGTGGGTGGAGCCGAAGTATGGCGCGTCGCCGATACCGGATATCCATCCGGCACACCAAGGAAGGCACCCGATGAATGGCCCTCCAAATGGTTTTATATAGAGGACGTTGTGCTCCCCGACCCGATTTGAAAGGGTCTTCCTGAATTTGCGTGCATCCCGTTGCAGAAACGCCACAGTTGGCGTCCCCAGAGTCTTGAAGAGGAAGATGGCGCGGAGGTTCGTCAGATGATGAGAAGGATAAAAGAGCTCACTCAGTCCAAACTCACAGTAATCGAGGTTATGGCGATTTCCATAGCGCAAGGGGTTCAGCCGCTCTAATACAGAGGGCTTCCAATGTGGCACTATAATGGGGAGGACGACGCCTCTCGCTGCGGCCGGAATGGTCCGGATACTCCTACCGCTTTGGCTAAGATATTAGCCGGACTGTTCAAAGGGGAGGAAAAGGAATTTCTCCGCATTAAATTTAGGGACGGGTATTCTATGTATAACCCTCTCAGCTGGATAAGGCCCGACCCCTCTGTTTTTACTCCTTCCATCTGCGAATTGCCTTTGATAAACTTATAGCTTGTTTGCTTATGACAGCACTAGCGAAAGGTCACTGAGGGATTTTATAGTCCCGCCCCACAGCCGGAGGACCACAACCGGGAGCTCGATCCCGGGTTCGAAGAGGATTCGGACATATTTGTGGTGCTTGCGGAGGGGGTGTTTTACCAGACGAGCTACGATGGCACAGAAGTGGCCATCATCGCCGATTACCCCGGTCTTCTCTTCCAGCTTCACACGTAAGTGATCCGAACACCCCTTATTCAAAAGAGATCTCTCCTTCATTCTTTCCACCGCACTGTCTTGTGCTCAAAAGGGGAAGGGTTCGTTGCGCCGTACTACTCCAAGGGTACCTCCGAAGAGAGCGTCCCCCACCCCGGGAGAGCCTTCCAAGAGGAACGCAAATGAAGATACGGCCGTGCTGTCATCGAAGAGGTATGAATTTGCCAACCTGCACCTGAGCAGTCGTTTCCGACCGTGACCTTCCTGTTATCCATGTGTCAGGAGAAAGACGCGCCAAACCATATCCGGAGGTTCGAGCGGCCGTACTTCCCGCAGCCAGGATTCAAATCCTGCCATGAAGACGGGGGCTGATGTGGAGGCGCAGCCGGACTGTCCGCCGACCGAGGACTCGGATGATGTATCCGTCACCAACTCGGAAGTGGAGGGTGCAATGAATCATCGGCGCCGCCGGGCCATTTTACAAGACCCTGGCTTTTCAGAGGAGTCGTTTAACGCCTTCAACTCGGCCGATGCGTACATTCAAGCTGCTCGAGATGGGATTAACAGGGCCACAAAGCAACATTTGAAAGATGTGTAGGTAAATTTATTTTGTATGACTATGATAACCATATGCCAGTAGCCCCTGAGACTTAAAGGAGTTGAAACAACTGATTTAAGGTTCAATATATGACCAGGTGCTTATGGAGAAGAACACCCAGCTAGCTCAGGAGCTGGAAAAGTGTCAGCGCCGGCTGCTTGCTGCCAATGCCGAACTGGAGAAATACAAGGCATCTCCCGATAAAGTTTCCTTCTATCGAAAATTCATAATGATACACCGATATTGCGAATCTGGGTGTTAATCTTTGTGTTCGTCCGTTAGACCAAGTACGATAGCAGCTGGACGCCGCTCGAAGCGAAGAACGCGAAGCCAAAAAGCTACTAGCAGCGGGCGAGCATGTATTGACAAAAGTCGTTCAAGAGAAAAAGAAACTCTAGGACTCGAACTCCAAATTGGGCGAAGAACTGAAAGATGTGCGAGCTCAGCTAGCTGACTATGTGAAGGAGAACAAGAAGCTGCGAGGCGGCATATTCAGTATGTGGCCACTTTTGCTTTACAACAGTTTTGGAGGTAACGGTAGCTGATATAGCTGTAATTGCAGGTGTCTTGACGAACCGCTCCGAAGAGGAGGTGTCCGGATCATCGAGTGATCTTCCGCAAGGGCTGTCGCAGTTGCACGAGCAAGCTCGGCAGGCGATGCAGAGTGTATCCAAGGCTTTATGGCCACCCAACCCCCCTCCAGGAAGCATGGAGAAGCTGGTAGAGCTGTTCAAGGGAGCGCGGCCGCGTATCCCGCTGTGGAAGATATCAGCATGTCGAGAGAGTGTGCGAGAGGCCTGGGCCATGGTGAAGACACGATATACCAAGATGGATCCTAATCACATGGCTCGTGTCAGACTGCTAGGGTCGGATGGGGAAGAAATTCTCGTTAGTTTAGTGTATGACCAAGTAGAGGTGGCCGCCAAATATTCCCAACAGGATTGTAAGTTAGACTGCCTGTTTGAAGGTGTAGAGGAGGAGGTTTTCGAGTCCAAGTGACTGTGTACTTTCCTCATCTAGCTGAATTGTATATCATTTGTCATGGAAGACATTTTCGCTTCAACCTTCGGTCCTGAAGGTGTAGAGTGTTTCCGAATACCGTCGCCGCCGAATAGGACGGGGTATGCTTAGAAAACTAGGCGTAGGGGTCATAGTTGCTTTAACAAACAAGTTGTATCCGACTACCTATGTTATATTACATTGATATCGTAAGAAACATCTTCCAGAGAGAATAGTTCTGTTAAGGGTTCCTTTCCCTGGGTGTGCATGCATTTCATGCGCATGTCCGAATTGTGGTGTGAGCACCACGGTTTGTATAACTTCTGGGGGTGCACAATGGAGTGAGTTTTTTTAAAAACATCTTTAATTCACCGACCGAATATTCCCTTAAGAACACTAGCTTTCGGCTTCACCCAGTCTGAGGTACACATCTGGATGACCCGGCAGTAACAATCGCAGAGGTGCTCCCTTTATGCCCTAGCCGAACTAACAGGAACATAGGGCATAAGCACAGGAGCCAGGCAACCCAGCTTGGCCAAAACTTAAGTCATATCGATGCATGTAATGGCAAAGAAAAGGTACATATGGAAAAACTCATATGTGAGGAGCTTGATGCTCAAGGAATGACAAGAACTTCTGTCCGAGAAGGCCCCAGGTATGAGTGGCGTACATGTTTAAAGATGTATGTGCCGATGGTGTGCGGTCTAGATGCACCAAAGCTTTAAAGCGAGAAAGAAGAAAGTAATCGGAAAAGAGAGAAAAAATGATGGAAACTACAGGGGCGGAGGAGACGAACAAGGGGTTTAGCGCTAGGCTAGAATCTCCGGAGTCTGGCTGCGTTCTAGGGGTTCGGCTCGAGGCGATTGTCTGATGCACCGCGAAGACGGTACGCTGCTCCGGTGAGAACTTCGTCAATTATGAAGGGACCCTCCCATTTGGGCTTGAGTTTGTCCTTTTTCTTCTCCGAGAGGCGTAGAACGAGTTCGCCAACGTTGTAAGTCTTGGTCCGTACTTCTCTGCTTTGATATCTTCGAGCCTCCTGTTGGTAAACTGCTGAACGGGCTTTTGCGACATTGCCTTCCTCCTTCCAAGGCATCTAGGCTGTCCTGCCGATCGAGCTCGGCTTCTCTCTCTTTGTACATACGCACTCTAGGTGAGTCGTGAATAATATTGCAGGGCAATACGGCCTCTGCACCATACACCATGAAGAAAGGTGTGTACCTGGTAGTACGGTTGGGCATGGTCCGCAGCCCCCAGAGTACGGAGTCGAGCTTCTCAACCCAGTGCTTGTCTGATTCTTTCAAAGACCACACTAGTCTGGGCTTGATGCCACTCATAATAAGACCGTTGGCGCATTCGACTTGACCGTTGGTTTGTGGGTGGTAGACGGGCCCAGATTAGTACACCAGGTTTTTACCTCGTCGGCTGTGAAATTGGAGCCGTTGTCAGTGATTATGCTGTGTGGGACACCATAACGGTGCACAACATCGGATATGAAGTCTATTACCGGGCCGGACTCAGCCGTTTTGACCGGTTTAGCCTCTATCCACTTAGTGAATTTATCCACCATAACCAGCAGATATTTTTTCTTGTGGCTTCCCCCTTTAAGGGGTCCAACCATGTCGAGTCCCCAGACCGCGAAAGGCCAAGTGATGAGGATTGTTTGTAGGGCAGTGGGGGTATATGGCTTTGATTGGCAAATAGTTGGCATCCGACGCAACGTTGGACAAGGTCCTGTGCATCCGCTTGGGCCGTCGGCCAATAAAACCATGTACGGAAGACCTTGCTAACAAGGGCCCGAGCTGCGGCATGGTGGCGGCCGAGTCCGGCATGAATTTCAGCCAAGAGCTGCCGCCCCTCTTCCTCGGATATACATCGTTGAAGGACTCCGGTGGCGCTTTTCTTGTAGAGCTCTCCATCATGAACCTTGTACGCCTTTGAGGGCCGGACAATGCAGCAGGCCTCATTCTGGTCCTCAGGAAGCTCCTTCCTATTAAGGTAGGCTAGGAAGGGTTCGGTCCATGGGGCAATGACTGCAATGATGAGATGCGGCGACGGTGTTATGTCGGTGTTTTCGGGATCTGGGGTTATGTTTCGGTCTGGACTAGTATTGCTATTTTCTCCCTACCACACCACAGATGGCTTAAAGAGCCTTTCCAGGAAGATATTAGGTGGGACAGGGTCGCGCTTAGAGCCAATACGAGCAAGAACATCCGCCGCTTGATTACTTTCTCAAGCCACATGATGGAACTCGAGCCCCTCGAACCGGGCTGACATTTTTATGACTGCGTTACTATACGCTGCCATCATGAGATCTTTAGCATCGAAATCTCCATTTATTTGAGATATTGCAAAGTTTGAGTCCCCGCGCACTTCTAGGCGTTGTATGCCCATGGAGACAGCCATCCGGAGACCATGCAATAAGGCCTCGTATTCGGCTGCATTATTGGAGTCTGTGTATAGTATTTGGAGAACGTACTGGACGACGTCTCCGGTAGGGGATGTTAGAACGACACCCGCTCCTAACCCTGCCAGCATTTTGGAGCCGTCGAAGTGCACGCTCCAATTGGAGTATGTGTCGTACTCTTTAGGGAGTTCGGCCTCTGTCCATTCGGCAATGAAGTTGGCCAGTACTTGGGATTTGATAGCTCGACATGGTTTATATGTAATGTCAAATGGCAGGAGCTCAATGGCCCATTTGGCAATCCATCCTGTAGCATCGCGGTTGTTTATAATGTCGTTGAGTGGTACTTCGGAGGCCACCGTGATTGAACACTCCTGGAAGTTGTGATGGAGCTTTCGGGATGCCATGAAGACCGCATATGCTAGTTTTTTGATAATGAGGGTACCAAGATTTGCATGGTGTAAGGACAGTAGATACGTAGTATACTGGCTTCTGGAGCGGGAATTTATGTCCGTCCTGTTCTCGTTCAACGACGAGTACGACGCTCACCACCTGAGGTGTTGCCGATATGTATAATAACATTGGTTCGCCGGCGTTTGGTGCGGCCAGGATTGGATTGCTCGCAAGAAGGGTTTTTATTTCTTCCAGTCCGGCTATTGCCGCGTCCGTCCACTCGAAGTGGTTGGTTCGCCGTAAAAGGCAATAGAGTGGCAGTGCCTTTTCTCCTAATCTGGAGATAAAGCGGCTTAGAGCTGCCATGCAACCTGCAAGTTTTTGAACTTGCTTAAGGTCTGTTGGCTTAGCCAATTGTGACAAAGCTTGGATTTTGGCTGGATTTGCTTCGATTCCCCTATTGGAGACGATGAAGCCCAGCAGTTTTCCAGCGGGGACGCCGAAGACAAACTTTTCCGGGTTGAGCTTGATGTCATACGCCCTGAGGTTGTCGAATGTAAGACATAAGTCGTCTATTAGTGTTTCCACGTGCCTGGTTTTGATGGCGACGTCATCAACGTAAGCTTCTACTGTTTTGCCAATCTGTTTCTCCAGGCATGTTTGAATCATGCGTTGATATGTGGCGCCGGCGTTGTTGAGCCCAAAGGGCATGGTATTGAAGCAGAATGGCCCGTATGGGGTAATAAATGTTGGGGAACGTAGTAATTTCAAAAAAATTCCTACGCACACGCAAGATCATGGTGATGCATAGCAATGAGAGGGGAGAGTGTTGTCCATGTACCCTCATAGACCGAAAGCGGAAGCTTAGCACAACGCCAGGAGGAGTCCTACTCCCACTGGGAGTAGGACTCCCTCCCTTCCTTGTTGGATTAGGAGAAGGGGGGAGAGAGGAGGGAGAGAGGAAGCAAAGGGGGGCGCCGCCCCCCTCTCCTTGTCCTATTCGGACTAGAGGGGGAGGGGCACACGGCCCTACCCTAGCCATCTCTCCTCTTCTCCACTAAGGCCCACTATGGCCCATTAAGCCCCCGGGGGGTTCCGGTAACCCCTCGGTACTCCGGTAAAATCCCGATTTCACCCGGAACATTTTCGATATCCAAATATAGGCTTCCAATATATCAATCTTCATGTCTCAACCATTTCGAGACTCCTCATTATATCCGTGATCATATCCGGGACTCCGAACAACCTTCGGTACATCAAAACTCATAAACTCATAATATAACCGTCATCGAAGCTTTAAGCGTGCGGACCCTACGGGTTCGAGAACTATGTAGACATGACCGAGACACGTCTCCGGTCAATAACCAATAGCGGAACCTAGATGCTCATATTGGCTCCCACATATTCTACGAAGATCTTTATCGGTCAGACCGCATAACAACATACGTTGTTCCCTTTGTCATCGGTATGTTACTTGCCTGAGATTCGATCGTCGGTATCTCAATACCTAGTTCAATCTAGTTTCCGGCAAGTCTCTTTACTCATTCTGTAATACATCTTCCTGCAACTAACTCATTAGTTGCAATTCTTGCAAGGCTTAAGTGATGTGTATTACCGAGTGGGCTCAGAGATACCTCTCCGACAATCGGAGTGACATATCCTAATCTCGAAATACGCCAACCCAACAAGTACCTTCGGAGACACCTCTAGAGCACCTTTATAATCACCCAGTTACGGTGTGACGTTTGGTAGCACACAAAGTGTTCCTCCGGTAAACGGGAGTTGCATAATCTCATAGTCTTAGGAACATGTATAAGTCATGAAGAAAGCAATAGCAACATAATAAACGATCGAGTGCTAAGCTAACGGAATGGCTCAAGTCAATCACATCATTCTCCTAATGATGTGATCCCATTAATCAAATGACAACTCATGTCTATGGCTAGGAAACATAACCATCTTTGATCAATGAGCTAGTCAAGTAGAGGCATACTAGTGACACTCTGTTTGTCTATGTATTCACACAAGTATTATGTTTCCGGTTAATACAATTCTAGCATGAATAATAAACATTTATCACGATATAAGGAAATAAATAATAACTTTATTATTGCCTCTAGGGCATATTTCCTTCAGTCTCCCACTTGCACTAGAGTCAATAATCTAGCTTACACAGTAATGATTCTAACACCCATGGAGTCTTGGTGCTGATCATGTTTTGCTCGTGGAAGAGGCTTAGTCAACGGGTCTGCAACATTCAGATCCGTATGTATTTTGCAAATTTCTATGTATCCCACCTGGACTAGATCCCGGATGGAATTGAAGCATCTGTTGATGTGCTTGGTTCTCTTGTGAAATCTGGATTCCTTCACCAAGGCAATTGCTCCTATATTGTCACAAAAGATTTTCATTGGACCCGATGCACTAGGTATGACACCTAGATCGGATATGAACTCCTTCATCCAGACTCCTTCATTTGTTGCTTCTGAAGCAGCTATGTACTCCGCTTCACACGTAGATCCCGCCACGACGCTTTGTTTAGAACTGCACCAACTGACAGCTCCACCATTCAATGTAAACACGTATCCGGTTTGCGATTTAGAATCGTACGGATCAGTGTCAAAGCTTGCATCAATGTAACCATTTACAATGAGGTCTTTGTCACCTCCATAAACGAGAAACATATCCTTAGTCCTTTTCAGGTATTTTAGGATGTTCTTGCCCGCTGTCCAGTGATCCACTCCTGGATTACTTTGATACCTCCCTGCTAGACTTATAGCAAGGCACAGATCAGGTCTGGTACACAACATTGCATACATGAGAGGGCCTATGGCTGAAGCATAGGGAACATCTTTCATCTTCTCTTTATCTTCTGCAGCAGTCGGGCATTGAGTCTTACTCAACTTCACACCTTGTAACACATGCAAGAACCCTTTCTTTGCATGATCCATTTTGAATTTCTTTAAAACTTTGTCAAGGTATGTGCTTTGTAAAAGTCCAATTAAGCATCTTGATCTATCTCTATAGATCTTGATGCCCAATATATAAGCAGCTTCACCGAGGTCTTTCATTGAAAATTCTTATTCAAGTATCCCTTTATGCTATCCAGAAATTCTATATCATTTCCAATCAGCAATATGTCATCCACATATAATATCAGAAATGCTACAGAGCTCCCGGTCGGTGTCAAAACCGGCGGATCTCGGGTAGGGCGTCCTGAACTGTGCATCTAGGTCGGATGGTAACAGGAGGCAAGGGACACGAAGTTTTACCCCGGTTCGGGCCCTCTAGATGGAGGTAAAACCCTACGTCGTGCTTGATTGATATTGATGATATGGGTGTTACAAGAGTAGATCTACCACGAGATCAGAGAGGCTAAACCCTAAAAGCTAGCCTATGGTATGATTGTATGTTGTGATTGCTGTCCTACGGACTAAAACCCTTCGGTTTATATAGACACCGGAGAGGGTTAGGGTTACACAAGGTCGGTTACAAAGGAGGAGATATCCGTATACGTATTCCCTAGCTTGCCTTCCACGCCAAGTAGAGTCCCATCCGGACATGAGACGAAGTCTTCAATCTTGTATCTTCATAGTCTAACAGTCCGGCCAATGGAGATAGTCCGGCTGTACGGAGACCCCCTAGTCCAGGACTCCCTCAGTAGCCCCTGAACCAGGCTTCAATGACGATGAGTCCGGCGCGCAGTTGTCTTCGTCATTGCAAGGCGGGTTCCTTCTCTGAATACATCACAGAAGAATTTGAATACGAGGATAGTGTCCGACCCTGCAAAATAAGTTTCACATTTCACCGTAGAAAGAATAATGTCTTCGCAGATCTAATCCGCTAGCTTGTTTTGGTAACATGATGTCATGTCATGGCCCGGTGATTATTCGAACCGTTTCATTTAACCAGCCCCACACATAACGCGAGGCAGTTTCTCGACACGTCTTGCCGAAGCGGAGATCGTGTTCCCTAATTACGGGATTCTCATTAATGCGGTTCGTGGGTAACCCAACCGTGTCTAGGACTCCTAGATTATAGGTAAGTCCTAAACGGCTACGGAGAGGACTCTTGATATTCACCCTCTTTATAAGGGGACAAGGTTTTCGCTTTTCCCCTCCCGTGCTCAACCAAACCCTTCCCCCGCCTCGAGTTCTAACACCCAAAGCTCAGGTTAGGTGCTCTGGACCTTCAACCATGTCCGGATCCAACCTTCAAGGCTGATGGACGCCCTCTTCCGTTACGGAAGAGGAAATTAAGAAGTTGAGGGAGGCCAGATATCTGACCGCCGAGGTTTCGCATCGGCTGCCTGCTAAAGGGCAGGTCGTCCCTACTCCCGAACCCAACGAGAATGTTGTGTTCATCTCCCACTTCCTCCGAGGTCTAGGACTCACCCTGGATCCTTTCGTCAGGGGCTTGATGTTCTATTATGGGTTAGATTTCCACGATCTAGCCCCGGACTCCTTTCTCCACATTACGGCATTTATTGTCATGTGTGAGGCCTTTCTCCGCGTTACCCCTCACTTTGGCATGTGGCTCAAGACCTTTGAAGTAAGGCCGAAGATGATCGAGGGGCAACAAGCAGCGTGCGGAGGTGCATCAATAGGCAAGATGGCAGGAGCTCCATGGCCGAGAGGTTCCTTTCCAGAGGTTCCCGAATTATGGCAATGGGAGTGGTTTTACGTCACGGCTCCCGGAAGTACCAAGTGGGCGGCTGCCCCCGCTTTCCACTCGGGCCCCCCACCACAACTGATGTCATGGATTAGCAGGGGTCTGAGCTGGGGTCCAGCCAAGGACGTGCCTGTACTGCAAAGCCGCATCCGAGATCTCTTCAAGGGAAATTTCAATTTGGTTGCGGTGATACAAGTTATGCTGGTTCGCCAAGTCCAGACTTGCAAACGCCGGCCCCTGCGTTTGTGGGAGTTCAACCCAGAGGGGCCACGTGACATTCAAAGTTTCCTCGGCCTGACGCACGAGGAGATGTACAAGTCATTCTTCGGACCCCAAGTGGAATGTCCGGATATCACCGAGGACGCGGGCCTGAGCAGTAACCGCGCCGCCGAACAAGTAAGAAATCCCCTCGCCGAACATGCTGTCTTTTATTCGAAGTTATTTCTGAGAGTCCGCTTTTTGACCAGGACTGGCTAACAAAGGCGAAGATGATCCGGTTCTTGGCTCCCCTCCCCGAGGGTTTGGAAAATCCGGTATTGGAGAAGATGCTCGAGGTCGCACCTTGTCCAGAGCCCTTGAAGGAAGATACTGAGGGAGATAATATGGGCGAACGCGGGCCCCCATTGCTATCCGCTCCAACCGAGGGAGCGAGCGTCTCCATGAAGGAGGATGATCGGGGGAGGAAAAGGACTGCTTCCGAGGATCCGGAAGCCGAAGCCTCCAAACGGGAGAAGATGTCTCCCACTGAGGGTCCTGCCTTGGGGGGTGCTTTGGCCGCGCAGAGTCCGCGGGGGGATCAGCCCTCCAACGAGTTGTAAGTGATCCAAAATATTTTAGTAGTAAGGGTATGTTATCTTTTTCCTCTGAGAAAATAACCACCGCATCTATCTTGCAGTTTGGGCCTCAGCCCCTCTCAAATGAGCTCGTCTTCGGGGGATCTTCTTCCAGAGATGATGGAGAGCGAAACGCCTCCCCCGGACTCCTCCGCTCCAGAAGAGGGCGACCCCGCAGTGTCGTCGTGGAGGGCCTCTCCGGATCCGGTGAGGCCAGAAGATAATCCCGTAGACCCCCAAGGTCCCTAGTGTCCGGCTCCCGAAAAGAGCATACGAAAGAGTCCGGCACCGTTTGGTGTGCAGTCGGACGTTCTGAGGGAGTTGATGGGGCGAGCGGCCATCTCAGAAGAGCACCGTACGCTGATGGGTATGGTGATGGAGAGAATCTCGGCCATTGAAAGCGGATTACATGAAGCCGTTATGAGTCTATTGACAGGCTTTGAGGTATGTGAGATAATATGTGATAATACCGCACATGTTATAGTAGCCCCTGAGACTCTGATTGTCGTCGAGAATGGCGGCGAACAGAGGATCAAATACCCAGGCAATAACCAATCTGCCTTTATGTGCAGGTGGTGGGATCTCCGGTGGCTAGCCGGACTAGGGAGTTTGCCCAATTAAAACGGCAACTGGATGCGGTAGACGCCGACATCGAGCTTGTTAACAAGACGCTTGACGAGGCACAGGGTAAGTGTTATTATCCGGTGAACGCCACATAGTAAGAGCAGCATAATGCCAGTATCATTAATATGTTGTGACTGCAGATGGAGCTGCCACCGTGGAAGCCTTGCGAGCGGAACTTGCCCGAGCCAAGGAACAAGCGAGGAGTAGTAATGCGGCTGCTTTGAAGGCGGCCGAAGAGTTGAAAGCCGAGAAGGACGCACATTGCGAGAGCCAAGAGAAGATGGCCAAGATGGCCGTAGAATTGAAAGACACTGCCGACCGTTGCCAGGTCCTTGAGAAAGAGAACCAAGCGAAGGCAACGGACCTTGAGAAGGCCGCGGCGGTAGACAAAGACACCCGTTCTGCTATGAGAGCGAAGGAGGAGGAGTTGCGGGAAGCCGGGGATATTGCGGCTGGAAAACCCTTCATGTTACGGAGGAAGTTCGGGGATCCATGGTATGCCCCTCTGGATCGGCTGTGGAGCTCGGCAGATGCGTATATGGATTTGGCGGCGAGCGCTGCCGATGCGGCCAAGTACTTCCGAGGTTAGACAGATCGTGAAGTGGACAAGCTGTTCTGGACGCAATTCCACGTTCCAGAGCGTCCGCTTTCATTGACTGACCAGCTAGCCGAATGGGCCGAACTGAATAGGTTGTCCGGACTCGCCACGAGGCCTGTTGTGGATCAACTATGGCCGGAAGGGCCTAAACCGAATAGCTATTTCGGCTTAGTGCAGCAGCTCCTTGATGCGGTGCCGCGCATTAATGCGATGAAGAGGTCGGCGTGCATAGAAGGCTCGCGGATGGCCCTTGCCCGTGTTAAAGCATACTGGGCGGAGATGGACGCTACCACTGTTGCGGCGCAGGGTTCGGCCATAGGCCGTGTGGCTGCCGAACACTATTTCGAGGAAGTTCTCGAGGGTGCTCGTTTGATAGAGGCCCAGTGCTCGAAAAATATTATGTTTGAGTGATATGTATTCTCATTGTAAGCATAATGCTTTTATGAAGTTTTTATAAGGTTGTGTTTATACTTTTGCTTGGAAGTAGTATGATGCCTCATGTGCGGCCGTTTATGTATACATGTGTATAACCTGAAAGATTGCAGCCGTCAGCTTCAACCCCCACGCATATAATGCGGAGGTACTCGCAAAAAACGCGTGTTCACACTTAACCCAACGTCTTGGTCCAGATAAGGACGTGATAGCGCAGCGAGCGAGGCAATCGGACTATAATGCTTGAACACTTTCACTTAGCCATAGGAGTTTGACAGTGGGGCTACTAGATGGCCCTTGGTGGCTCCGCACTCTCTCGATCACGGGGTGCGTATATGCCTGGCCGGAAAGTGGCCCTTCGTTAAGGCGGAGGAATTCTAACATTCCGATAGGTCATCGAGTGGTTGACCAGTCTCACGCTATATCATGACAGTCAGTTTTCGGCTTTCTCTACCGAGGCGCTCGTCTGGATGAACCAGGGCACAATCGCAGTAGTTCTCCTGGTGCTACCTTAGCCCGTAAAGCAGAATGTAAGGCACCAAAACAAAGGAGCCGGGCAAACCCAACATTTGACGAAAGACAATGATTCGGAGCTGATGCATATAAGGCCGAACTCGCGACGCCGAACACTCCCTAAGGTATTCGGTCTTTATGGTATAAACCGGGATGAAATAGTGCCGCTTGTAAGAAGCCCCTTGTGTCCAGGTACGTGCATTATTCTGACGTGGCCACATGCCAACACATTAGCATCCTTCTCAATTTTGTTGAGAAGTCGGTGGATATGTATCAACAAGAGACAGTAAAAAAGTTTTACGCAGGGTCTTAATCTAAAAAGAATCCTTGGAGCGGGTCCCTGCTGCACGTCTGCGCCTGTGTCTCTGTTGTGCCGTATCCTGGACAGGTGTAGCACGATGATCATCTGTAAAAGAGAGGAGCTGAGGTGAAGAAAGCTGTCATGCGAAAAGATAGTTTTTTAAAGAAATTATTTATAATTCTAGGTAAGTAAGAATCGCCGCTTGTCTACGCTCGTGGAGCCCCTTGTATTTGTAATAGGGGTGTGATTATTGATCCGGTATAAATTGCATATGGCTGCGTCAGACTCATCTAGTCGTGTCCGAGGTCGTGACGACCTGCTAAATGCTTTAGCTGGTGGGGCTATTTTTAGTGTGCGGCTGCCAGGGCAGTCGCACGCTCTTCGACGCGTAGAGTTCGCTTAATACTTCCGTTCACTGTAATGATGCCACGTGGACCGGGCATCTTGAGTGTGAGGGAAGCGTAGTGTGGTATTGCATTAAAGCGAGCAAAAGCTTCGCGTCCAAGTAGTGCTTGATAGCCACTTTGGAACGGAGCGATGTGGAAGGTTAGATGTTCGCTACGGAAGTTATCGGGGAGGCCGAATATAACTTTTAGTAGCAGGGAGTCCGTGCAACGAGCCCCTAGGCCTGGCGTTACTCCTTTAAAGGTAATATTGCTATGGCAAATTTTTGTTGGGTCTATCCCCATTTCACGGATTGTATCCTGGTATATCAGGTTTAGACTGCTGCCACCGTCCATCAGGACTCGTGCAAAGCGGTATCCGCCAATTATTGGGTCTAATACCAGGGCAGGCCATCCTGCACGCCGGATACATGCTGAGTAATCACGCCGTTTACTGTTTTGACTTCTGGTGGAAATTTCTTTTGTTCCCCAGCGTCTCCCTTGAGAGGCTCATCCTGATCTTCGCTTGGTGTATCCTCCCCCTTGTGTACGGCGTTGAGCTTGCCGGACTGCTTGAAGACCAAACATTCTCTATGGATATGATTGGCTGGTTTGCCAGGGGTGCTATGGACCTGACATGTTTGGTCCAGAATTTTGTTCAGGCTGGATAGTTCGTCTCTGGCGCCTTTAGAGGGCGACTTCTGACCTGGCCGAGAGCTTTTGAATCCGGCGTTTACTGCCATGCTCTTCATGCCGTCTCTTTTGTTTCGGCGTTTGTTATTGCTGTTGCGCCGTGATTTCCCGTTTCCATCTCTAACTTCAGATGTACTGGGGTCGTTGGTGCTGCATCTGGCTAGCCAGCTATCCTCACCTGCGCAAAAGCGGGTCATGAGGCTTGTTAATGCTGCCATCATTCTCGGCTTTTCTTGGCCGAGGTGTATGGTGAGCCATTCGTCACGGACGCTATGTTTAAACGCCGCCAAGGCTTCGGCGTCCAGACAGTCGACAATTTGGTTCTTTTTAGTATGGAACCTGTTCCAAAGTTTCCAGGCTGACTCTCCGGGCTGTTGAGTTATATGGCTCAAATCGTCCGCGTCCGGAGGTCGGACATAAGTTCCTTGAAAATTTGCCCGAAAAGTGTCTTCAAGCTCTTCCCAACTTCTGATGGAGTTTTCAGGGAGGCCTTTAAGCCAGTGGTGGGCTGGCCCTTTGAGCTTGAGGGGTAAGTACTTGATGGTGTGGAGGTCATCTCCTCGAGCCATATGGATATGGAGGATATAATCCTCAATCCAGACCCCAGGGTCTGTTGTTCCGTCGTATGCCTCTATGTTTACGGGTTTGAATCCCTCTGGAAATTCATGGTCCATCACCTCATCGGTGAAACATAGGGGGTCTGCTGCACCCCTGTATCTGGGTGTGCCGCGTTGTTCGGATGTTTGTTGTGGTACATTGTAAGCTGGGGTGTGCTTGCGTGGTCCGTAGATGGATATGGTTGCGCCGTCATTTTGGTGCGAGCCCTCGCGTGGATCGCGTATTGGCTTGTGAGTGGCATTGTTTGCCGCTTGATGTTGGCCGTCAGGTCGTCTATCCGGCCAGGTGGCCATTTTGATTTTTGGTTGTGAGGGGTCTGAGGCCTCCTCATCGAATTCAGGTAGCAACTTCCGCTTTGGGTAGCTCTTGCTGGGGCGATTGTCGTCGTACTTCGCTGATATGTTGCGTACTTTACTCCATCTGATTTGGAGTGTGTCCTGCGCAGCCTTGAGCCTTTGCTTCTGCTTTTTTAGACTCCTCGCGGTGGCAACAAGCCTTTGACGGGCATTCTGCTGCTCCGGGTGCCTGTCCGGCGTTGTGTCGTCCGGACTATTATCTTTGACATAACTGGTTTGTTTGGTTTGATTCTTCGTATTGCCGTGGTCTGGCAGTGGTTCGCCCTGCTCCAATGCTGGGTCCGTGTGATCGTTGTTTGTGGCGAGGTGGGATTTGGGGCGGCGCTTGCGCCGCTGCTTTGACTGCTTCTCGAGGGAACAAACCTTCGGTGCGTCCTTCCGTTCCTCGTCATCGTCTTCTTTTGGTGTGTCCACCATGTATACGTCATATGATGAAGTGGACGTCCAGCGCCCTATGGGCGGTGGTTCATCTTTGCCTCCCGCATCGTTGTCCATACCGTCGATGTCTGCGGGGTCGAAGTCGAGCATGTCGGTTAAATCATCGACAGTAACTACAAAGTGGGTGGTGGGTGGGCGTCGAATTTCTTCGTCGTCCGCATCCCAGTCATGTTGGCAATAATCCGGCCAGGGCTCTCCTGACAAAGAGAGAGACCTTAGTGAATTCAGAATGTCGCCGAAGGGCGAGTGCTGAAAGATAACCGCAGCAATGAATTGCATGATCGGCGCCCACTCGGATTCGATTGGCAGGGGCGCGGATGGTTCGGGGTCCGGAAGAGAGTCCGGCACCTTGGAGTCACGGGCTGCGCAGAGGATTATACTGGTGTTCGGCTCGATCGCCGTTGAGACTGCAGCCCCTGAGGCGGTGTCTAGCCACCCGTCCTCAATTGGCGTAGTGTGGGCGCGGCCTCTGGAGTACCGTCCGGCGGCAGAGCTAGGTCATACCCATCGAGACAGTGTGGCGCGCCCGGCTCTGGCTCTAATCCATTGAAGATCAAGTCCCCGCGGACGTCGGCCGTGTAGTTCAAACTTCCAAATCTGACCTGATGGCCAGGGGCGTAGCTTTAATTCTGCTCCAGATGGCCAAGTGAATTAGCCCGCAGTGCAAAGCCGCCGAATACGAAGATCTGTCCGGGGAGAAAGGTCTCACCCTGGACGGCATCGCTATCGATGATAGTAGGAGCCATCAAGCCTAACAGTGACAACACAGAGGAACTCCCAATGAAAGCACCAATGTCGGTGTGAAAACCGGCAGATCTCGGGTAGGGGGTCCCGAACTGTGCGTCTAGGCCGGATGGTAACAGGAGGCAAGGGACACGAAGTTTTACCCAGGTTCGGGCCCTCTTGATGGAGGTAAAACCCTACGTCCTGCTTGATTGACATTGATGATATGGGTGTTACAAGAGTAGATCTACCACGAGATCAGAGAGGCTAAACCCTAAAAGCTAGCCTATGGTATGATTGTATGTTGTGATTGCTGTCCTACGGACTAAAACCCTTCGGTTTATATAGACACTGGAGAGGGTTAGGGTTACACAAGGTCGGTTACAAAAGAGGAGATATCCATATACGTATTGCCTAGCTTGCCTTCCACGCCAAGTAGAGTCCCATCCGGACACGAGACGAAGTCTTCAATCTTGTATCTTCATAGTCTAACAGTCCGGCCAATGGAGATAGTCCGGCTCTCCGGAGACCCCCTAATCCAGGACTCCCTCACTCCCACTCACTTTCTTGTAAATACAGGCTTCTCCAAAAGTTTGTACAAAACCAAATGCTTTGATCACACTATCAAAGCGTTTATTCCAACTCTGAGAGGCTTGCACCAGTCCATAAATGGATCGCTGGAGCTTGCACACTTTGTTAGCTCCCTTTGGATCGACAAAACCTTCCGGTTGCATCATATACAATTCTTCTTCCAGAAATCCATTCAGGAATGCAGTTTTTACATCCATTTGCCAAATTTCATAATCATAAAATGCGGCAATTGCTAACATGATTCGGACTGACTTAAGCATCGCTACGGGTAAGAAGGTCTCATCGTAGTCGATCCCTTCAACTTGTCGAAAACCTTTTGCAACAAGTCGAGCTTTATAGACAATAATATTACCGTCAGCGTCAGTCTTCTTCTTGAAGATCCATTTATTCTCAATGGCTTGCCGATCAACGGGGAAGTCAACCAAAGTCCACACTTTGTTCTCATACATGGATCCCATCTCAGATTTCATGGCCTCAAGCCATTTTTCGGAATCTAGGCTCACCATCGCTTCTTCATAGTTCGTAGGTTCGTCATGGTCTAGTAACATAACCTCCAGAACAGGATTACCGTACCACTCTAGTTCGGATCTTACTCTGGTTGACCTACGAGGTTCAGTAACAGCTTGATCTGAAGTTCCATGATCATCATCATTAACTTCCTCACTAATTGGTATAGACGTCACAGGAACCGGTTTCTGTGATGAACTACTTTCCAATAAGGGAGCAGGTATGGTTACCTCATCAAGTTCTACTTTCCTCCCACTCACTTCTTTTGAGAGAAACTCCTTCTCTAGAAAGGATCCATTCTTAGCAACGAATGTCTTGGCTTCGGATCTGTGATAGAAGGTGTACCCGACAGTCTCCTTTGGGTATCCTATGAAGACACATTTCTCCGATTTGGGTTCGAGCTTATCAGGTTGAAGCTTTTTGACATAAGCATCGCAGCCCCAAAATTTAAGAAACGACAACTTTGGTTTCTTGCCAAACCACAGTTCATAAGGCGTCGTCTCAACGGATTTTGATGGTGCCCTATTTAACGTGAATGCGGCCGTCTCTAAAGCATAACCCCAAAATGATAGTGGTAAATTAGTAAGAGACATCATAGATCGCACCATATCTACTAAAGTACGATTACGACGTTTGGACACACCAATACGCTGTGGTGTTTCGGGTGGCGTGAGTTGCGAAACTATTCCGCATTGTTTCAAATGTATACCAAACTCGTAACTCAAATATTCTCCTCCACGATCAGATCGTAGAAACTTTATTTTCTTGTTACGATGATTTTCAACTTCACTCTGAAATTCTTTGAACTTTTCTAATGTTTCAGACTTATGTTTCATTAAGTAGATATACCCATATCTGCGTAAATCATCTGTGAAGGTGAGAAAATAACGATACCCGCCGCGAGCCTCAATATTCATTGGTCCACATACATCAGTATGTATGATCTCCAATAAATCAGTTGCTCGCTCCATAGTTCCGGAGAATGGCGTTTTAGTCATCTTGCCCATGAGGCACGGTTCGCAAGTAACATGTGATTCATAATCAAGTGCTTCCAAAAGTCCATCAGCATGGAGTTTCTTCATGTGCTTTACACCGATATGACCTAAACGTCAGTGCCACAAATAAGTTGCACTGTCATTATCAACTCTGAATCTTTTGGTTTCAATATTATGAATATGTGTATCACTACTATCGAGATTTATCAAAAATAGACCACTCTTTAAGGGTGCATGACCATAAAAGGTATTACTCATATAAATATAACAACCATTATTCTCTGATTTAAATGAATAACTGTCTCGCATCAAACAAGATCCAGATATAATGTTCATGCTCAATGCTGGCACCAAATAACAATTATTTAGGTCTAATACTAATCCCGAAAGTAGATGTAAAGGTAGCGTGCCGACGGCGATCACATCGACTTCGGAACCGTTTCCCACGCGCATCGTCACCTCGTGCTTGGCTAGTGTTCACTTAATCCGTAGTCCCTGTTTTGAGTTGCAAATATTAGCAACAGAACCAGTATCAAATACCTAGGTGCTACTGCGAGCTCTGGTAAGGTACACATCAATAACATGTATATCACATATACCTTTGTTCAGCTTGCCATCCTTCTTATCTGCCAAAATACTTGGGGCAGTTCCGCTTCCAGTGACCAGTCTGTTTGCAGTAGAAACACTCAGTCTCAGGCTTAGGTCCAGACTTGGGTTTCTTCTCATGAGCAGCAACTTGTTTGCTATTCTTCTTGTAGTTCCCCTTCTTCTTCCCTTTGCCCTTTTTCTTGAAACTGGTGGTCTTATTGACCATCAACACTTGATGCTCTTTCTTGATTTCTACCTCCGCAGCCTTTAGCATTGCGAAGAGCTCGGGAATCGTCTTATCCATCCCTTGCATGTTATAGTTCATCATGAAGCTTTTGTAGCTTGGTGGCAGTGATTGAAGAATTCTGTCAATGATGCTATCATCCGAAAGATTAACTCCCAGTTGAATCAAGTGATTTCAGTACCCAGACATCTTGAGTATATGCTCACTGACAGAACTATTCTCCTCCATCTTGCAGCTGTAGAACTTATTGGAGACTTCATATCTCTCAATCCGGGAATTCTTTTGAAATATTAACTTCAACTCCTGGAACATCTCATATGCTCCATGACGTTCAAAACGTCGTTAAAGTCCCAGTTCTAAGCCGTAAAGCATGGCACACTGAACTATCGAGTAGTCATCAGGTTTGCTCTGCCAGACGTTCATAACATCTGGTGTTGCTCCTACAGCAGGTTTGGCACCTAGCGGTGCTTCCAGGATGTAATTCTTCTGTGCAGCAATGAGGATAATCCTCAAGTTATGGACCTAGTCCGTGTAATTTCTACCATCATCTTTCAACTTTGCTTTCTCAAGGAACGCATTAAAGCTCAACGGAACAACAGCACGGGCCATCTATCTACAATCAACATAGACAGGCAAGATACTATCAGGTACTAAGTTCATGATAAATTTAAGTTCAATTAATCATATTACTTAAGAACTCCCACTTAGATAGACATCCCTCTAATCCTCTAAGTGATCGCATGATCCAAATCAACTAAACCACAACCGATCATCACGTGAAATGGAGTAGCTTTCAACAGTGAACATCACTATGTTGATCATATCTACTATATGATTCATGCTTGACCTTTCGGTCTCAGTGTTCCGAGGCCATATCTGCATATGCTAGGCTCGTCAAGTTTAACTGAGTATTCTGCGTGTGCAAAACTGGCTTGCACCCGTTGTAGATGGACGTAGAGCTTATCACACCCGATCATCACGTGGTGTCTGGGCACGACGAACTTTGGCAACAGTGCATACTCAGGGAGAACACTTTTATCTTGAAATTTAGTGAGAGATCATCTTATAATGCTACCGTCATTCAAAGCAAGATAAGACGCACAAAAGATAAACTTCACATGCAATCAATATAAGTGATATGATATGGACATCATCATCTTGTGCTTGTGATCTCCATCTCCGAAGCACCGTTATGATCACCATAGTCACCGGCGCGACACCTTGATCTCCATCGTAGCATCGTTGTCGTCTCGCCAATCTTATGCTTCTACGACTATCGCTACCGCTTAGTGATAAAGTAAAGCATTACAGGGCGATTGCATTGCATACAATAAAGCGACAACCATATGGCTCCTGCCAGTTGCTGATAACTCGGTTACAAGACATGATCATCTCATACAATAAAATTTAGCATCATGCTTTAACCATATCACATCACAGCATGCCTTGCAAAAACAAGTTAGACGTCCTCTACTTTGTTGTTGCAAGTTTTACGTAGCTGCTACGGGCTGAGCAAGAACCGTTCTTACCTACACATCAAAACCACAACGATAGTTTGTCAAGTTGGTGCTGTTTTAACCTTCGCAAGGATCGGGCGTAGCCACAGTCGGTTCAACTAAAGTTGGAGAAACTGACGCCCGCCAACCACCTGTGTGCAAAGCACGTCGGTAGAACCAGTCTCGTGTAAGCGTACGCGTAATGTCGGTCCGGGCCGCTTCATCCAACAATACCGCCGAACCAAAGTATGACATCCTGGTAAGCAGTATGACTTATATCACCCACAACTCACTTGTGTTCTACTCGTGCATATGACATCTACGCATAAAACCAGGCTCGGATGCCACTGTTGGGGAACGTAGTAATTTCAAAAAAATTCCTACGCACACGCAAGATCATGGTGATGCATAGCAACGAGAGGGGAGAGTGTTGTCCACGTACCCTCGTAGACCGAAAGTGGAAGTGTTAGCACAATGCGGTTGATGTAGTCGTACGTCTTCACGATCCGACTGATCAAGTACCGAACGCACGGCACCTCCGAGTTCAGCACACATTCAGCCCGATGACGTCCCTCGAACCCCGATCCAGCCGAGTGTTGAGGGAGAGTTTAGTCAGCACGACGGCATGGTGACAATGATGATGTTCTACCGACGCAGGGCTTCGCATAAGCACCGCTACAGTATTATCGAGGTGGACTATGGTGGAGGGGGGCACCGCACACGGCTAAAAGATCAAATCAATTGTTGTGTCTATGGGGTGCCCCCCTGCCCCCGTATATAAAGGAGCAAGAGGGCAGGTGCGGCCGGCCAGGAGTAGGCGCGCCAGGAGGAGTCCTACTCCCACCGGGAGTAGGACTCCCTCCCTTCCTTGTTGGATTAGGAGAACGGGGGAAAGAGGAGAGGGAGAGGAAGGAAAGGGGGGCGCCACCCCCCTATCCTTGTCCTATTCGGACTAGAGGGGGAGGGGCGCCCGGCCCTGCCCTAGCTGCCTCTCCTCTTCTCCACTAAGGCCCACTATGGCTCATTAAGCCCCCGGAGGGTTTCGGTAACCCCTCGGTACTCCGGTAAAATGTTGATTTCACCCGAAACATTTCCGATATCCAAATATAGGCTTCCAATATATCAATCTTCATGTCTCGACCATTTCGAGACTCCTCGTCATGTCCGTGATCATATCCCGGACTCCGAACAACCTTCGGTACATGAAAACACATAAAATCATAATATAATCGTCATCGAAACTTTAAGCGTGCGGACCCTACGGGTTCGAGAACTATGTAGACATGACCAAGACACGTCTCCGTTCAATAACCAATAGCGGAACCTGGATGCTCATATTGGCTCCCACATATTCTACGAAGATCTTTATCGGTCAGACCGCATAACAACATACGGTGTTCCCTTTGTCATCGGTATGTTACTTGCCCGAGATTCGATCGTCGGTATCTCAATACCTAGTTCAATCTCGTTTCTGACAAGTCTCTTTACTCATTCCGTAATACATCATCCCGCAACTAACTCATTAGTTGCAATGCTTGCAAGGCTTAAGTGATGTGTATTACTGAGTGGGCCCAGAGATACCTCTTCGACAATCGGAGTGACAAATCCTAATCTCGAAATACGCCAACCCAACAAGTACCTTCGGAAACACCTGTAGAGCACCTTTATAATCACCCAATTACGTTGTGACGTTTGGTAGCACACAAAGTGTTCCTCCGGTAAATGGGAGTTGCATAATCTCATAGTCATAGGAACATGTATAAGTCATGAAGAAAGCAATAGCAACATGTATAAGTCATGAAGAAAGCAATAGCAACATACTAAACGAGGAAACCAAGTGAGTCGTGTCCTGCGGTGGCATCAATGATTTGATCAATGCGGGGAAGGGGGAAAGGGTCCTTAGGTCAAGCCTTGTTGAGATCCTTGAAATCGACACATAGGCGCCAGGATTTATCTTTCTTTGGTACCATTACCAGGTTTGCCAGCCAATCCAGATGCTTGATTTCTCTGATGAATCCGGCCTCGATGAGCTTGGCCAGCTCCTCCCCCATGGCTTGTCGATTAGGTTCGGAAAAGCGCCGGAGTGTTTGCTTGACTGGTTTAAATCCCTTTAATATGTTGAGGCTATGTTCGGCCAACTTGCGTGGGATCCCTGGCATATCCGAAGGGTGCCAGGAAAATATGTCCCAGTTTTCGCACATGAATTCTCGTAGTGCGGCGTCAATAGTTGGGTTCAGCTGAGCTCCGATGGATACTGTCTTCTTGGGGTCCGTTGGGTGGACCTGGAATTTGGTTATTTCTTATGCCAGTTTGAACGAGGTGGATTTGGGGCATTTGTCGAGGATCACATCGTCCCTGTCCACTGTGGAGCGTACTGCGGTTAATTCTTTGGCCACGAGGGCTTCAGATAGCGCCTCCAGGGTCAGGGATGCGGTTTTGTTTTCAGCGCGGAGTGCTATATCCGTATCACTGACGAGAGTGATTATACCGTTTGGTTCAGGCATTTTGATCTTCATATATCCGTAGTGAGGTGTAGCTTGGAAGCGTGTAAAAGCATCCCGCCTCAACAGGGCGTGATATCCGCTGCTGAAAGGGGCCACTTGGAAGGTTATTTCTTCAGACCGATAGTTCTTCGGCGATCCGAATACCACGTCAAGTGTGATTTTGCCCGCGCACCGCGCCTCCCGACTAGGAATAATTCCCCGGAAGGTTGTGTTACTTTGTTTGATGCGGATCCTGTCTATTTCCATTTTATGGAATGTGTCCTCATAAATGGGATTTAATCCGTTGCCGCCGTCCATGAGGACCTTGTTGAGTCGAAACCCATCCACGATGGGGTTGAGGACTAACGTGGTTGGTGCTCGTACTATTCTGTACTTTGTTCCGTCACCGGCATTGAATGTTATAGTCGTGCCGTTCCATGGGTTTATTATAGCGATTTGGCAGACTTCGTTGAGCTCGCGAAGTGCCCTTTTGCGCTTGTTATTTGAAGCGAATGTCTCAAAGACTGTCAATACTCTTGGGTCGTCGTCTTCTGGGGGGTGTTGTTCTGGGGTGTCCTTCATAAGGATTTCCTCCCCGCTCTTGGCTACCTGTCGTAGTATCCAACATGCTCTAAGGATGTGGGTTGCCACGATATCTGTTGTTGTATGTATTTTGCATGGGCCATCGAGCCACCCTTCCAGAACGGTGCCGTGCCATATAGTGGCTTTGTGTTTTTTGACTGTTGGACTGGGCGTGCCCCGAGGGTGCGCCCTTTTCGCCTGTAGGGGAAGTTGGGTTGGGGCTGGTGGTGCCCAGCGAGCTGCCCGAGTTTCATAGGCGCTTTCCATCGCACAATATTTTTGTACGATGGTTGCTAAGTCAGCAAATTTTAGTATGTGGTGTCGATTGATGTCGTTGAGGATTCCTTCGTCCGCACAGTTTTTGTAGAACGCTGATATTGCATCCTTGTCACGGCAATCTTTTACCTTGTCCTTGACAAGGAGGAATCTGGCCCAAAAGTGGTGGACCTTCTCCTGAGATTGTTGTTTTATGCTCATGAGAGCCTCTATGTCCGGGGGTGGGTGGAATTAAATCCGAACCCCAACCTAACCGGTTGTCCGGAGTCTGACAACCTTGCAGACTACACAGTCCGGGTTTCGGAATATCTTCTGATTGTTTGGAACTGCTGTCTGATGCTATGTTCGGAGGGATGGTTGCATCCTTTCGCGGGAGAGTATCCGTCTCTTCATGAACGGCGACCCACACATAGTCCGTCTTCAATATAGAAGAAGATTCGCCGTCCTACTCCAGGACTGCCGCGATCTGGTGGGTGACCGGTGGAGTTTCGGTTTCTCCCTGATCGGTTTTAGGCCCGATCTGATCGTAATCTGTGATGATTCCCAAAGCGGTGATGCGATCTAGGAGCTCGTTTAAGGACGAAAACTTGACCGATCCATCTGCTTGGAGTGCTCGGAGTTGATGCGAAGGGGACTTTCGATGGCCTGAGAGGTCATCGTCGGCTCCGCGGCCGAACGGGCGATCATAGTAAAGTCGCCCAGCCGGAGGATTTGGCCCGAGGCCAAAACTACCCCTGCGGTAATGTTGTTGTTAATGAAAAGGCGAGCCATCGAGCCTTTCATTGACGGCACAGTGTAACTCTCAATGAAAGCACCAATGTCGTTGTCAAAACCGGCGGATCTCGGGTAGGGGGTCCCGAACTGTGCGTCTAGGATCGATGGTAACAGGAGATAGGGGACACGATGTTTACCCGGGTTCGGGCCCTCTCTATGGAGGCAATACCCTACTTCCTGCTTGATTGATCTTGATGAATATGATTATTACAAGATTTGATCTACCACAAGATCGTAATGGCTAAACCCTAGAAGTCTAGCCTATGTGGGTATGGTAATGAGTATACGTGATGTCCTTTCCGGACTATCCCCTTTGGTTTATATAGATACCGAGGGGATCTAGGGTTTACATGGAGTCGGTTACATAAGAAGGATTCTTCAGTCGCCAAGCTTGCCTTCCACGCTAAGTAGAGTCCAATCCGGACACGGTGCAGTCTTCAACCTTCATGCCTTCACAGCCCATCAGTCCGGCCCATGGATAACTGGCCGGATGCCCGAGCACCCCTTAGTCCAGGACTCCCTCAAACATCGACTGTTGTCCTATGGTGTCGTCCTTCTTCTTCTCTTCCTCTTAGACTTTGGTAAAGCAGGAGGAGAAGTTGAAGGACAACCATCACCGACAGTCGACATTATAGTGAGTGAGCGAGTGTACACCATATATACAACCACTTGAGAAATGAACCGACTATTGTCGTAGGAGGTCGTTCTTCTCCCTCTTCCTCCTCTAAGACCTTGGTAAAGAAGTAGGAGAGGGGAAGAACGACCATGACCGACAGTTGAAATTCCAGTTTGTGAGTGAGTGTACACCATATATAAAACCACTTGAGAGATGAACTGACTGTTGTCATAGGGGATCGTTCTTTTCCTTCCTTCTCTGAGATCATGGTAAAGCAGGAGGAGAGGGTGAAGAACGACCATCGCCGACGGGCGAAGTTGCCAACTTAAGAGCGAGAAGTGTCAACCTAAAGGACAAATATGGACAGTTTTCATAATAGTTCTTTGTTTTTTATTGTCATAAATCCGCTTTCATGAAAAAATGTCTTTTATCTCAATGACAATATTTTTAATGCGAAGGAGAAGCCAAGATGCCTCGTTAGGACTTCTACACTAGTAGACGGAACTCCTACAACCATAAACAACCATAGACATTGTCATGAGGGTGGTTGAGTACACGGAGATCGTGCATGCTGATGCCGATAGCGCTCAAGCAGCCACCGAGAGTGCAGAACATCCACTGAGATAACTAGAGCAGCCGCTGAGAGTGCGCGAGTAGTCGTCGAAGCTGCAATGGCTCCCCAAGAAGAGATCTTGGAGATGTTGGAAGGCGAGGAGAGCTCTGACGGAGCTGAACTTTTACTTATGAACTGCTAGTGCACTCCCTTTATGTGATCTATATGATCGATGCGTGTGAACTTAATTTCTATGTTGTTATGATGGAGCTGAACTTTTTCTTCTGAACTTCTATTGAACTTCCTTTATGCACTAGTAGAAAAAGGACCTTATGTGAGACACATTAGTCCCAATTCGATTTTGGCCCGGTACTAATGGCACCATTAGCTCCGGTTCGAACGGCTATGCATTAGTGCCGGTTCGTGCCATGAACCGGTACTAAAGGGGTGGTGGCAGGCTGGTGTTAGGCCGGGGCCCCACGAGCCCCTTTAGTCCCGGTTTGTGGTAGAAACCGGTAATATAGGGCTAACCTTTAGTACCGGTTCGTGCCACAAACCGGCACTAAAGGGGTCTAACCTATAGTCCCGGTTGGAGACACAAACCGGGACTATAGGGCAATTTTCAAACTGACCCCCCCCCCCCCCCGGTATCGCCGTTTCAGTTTTGGAAGAAAACAAAATAAAATGATAAAATTTCAAAAATTAAAATTCTTCGAGATGTAGTTATGTTACTACATCTACAAGTTAGGAAAATTTAAAAAGTTAAATTTGGACATGTTTTGCAAAAAAGTGTGATGAAAAAGTAAAACGACTATATCTTTTGCATACGATGTCGAAAACCCCCGTATAATATATCAAAATGTTCAACACGAAAATCCGCATTCGATTTTGACCGCCGTATGCCTGTTTGCAAATTTTTAGAATCCTCAAATTCTAAAAGGAAAAAAGATATGCTCAAATTTCCGTTTTTTTTGAATTTTGATCAAACTGTGGTCAAACTACTTATTCAAGAAATATTAGTGTTATTAAATAATTATTCAAGAATATTAGTGTTATGAAATAATTATTTCTTTTTTTGAATTTGGTCAAATCTAGTCAAATTGTGGTCAAACTATGGTCAAACGACTTATTCAAGAAATATTAGTGTTACTAAATAATTATTGTTTTTTAGAATAATAGTTTCAAACTCAAACGGTGAAACGTGTGGCCTAATGCTCAAGCTAAACTCCTAAGGGTTAACAGGATTGACAACTCACTATTGTCAGGAAAACAACAAGTGCAGACTTGGAAACTAGGGGGAATAGAACTCCGAAGTTAAGCATGCTCATGCTGGAGTAGTGAGAGGATGGGTGATTGGCCGGGAAGTTAGACGATTTGGAATGAGTAATCCACACTTGAGCAGTTAAGAGGGGTGATTAGAGACTAAATCATCAAATAATTCAGAAAATTGAAAATCGAAGAAAACTAAAAAAAATTCCCAAAAAATTCAAAAAAACCTTTAGTACCGGTTGGGGTTACCAACCGGTACTAAAGGTCCCCCATACCACGACGCGAGCGCACGCCACGTGGTGGGCCTTTAGTGACGGTTCATGCTGAACCGGTACTAAAGGGAGGGCCTTTTGTCTCCACCCTTTAGTGTCGGTTGCAGAACCGACACTAAAGGCCCTTATGAATCGGTAATAAAGCTCCATTTTCTACTAGTGATGTGATTTGTATCATCGATTCTACCGAATGTATTCTCTATGTGCCGCGTATGTACCGGAGGATACGCTTCACCAGAGTCCTGTGGGAGTCACGCGGGGAGTGCATGTGAAGGCACACCTATTGGACTACATACTGCAAGTCTGGCCGAGTGAGGGTGAGGTACTGCAGGGCACCGATGATGGAGCGGTAGAACGCAATGTTGGGGAACCCTGCAAAGCAGAGAGCTTCGCCTTTGTGTCAACAGTCGTGGGGGGGGGGGGCTTGCAGTTAAGCATACCCGCACGCTCAAGAAGCTCGTGGGCGTACTTCTGCTGATGCAGAAAGAACCTATCGGCACAACGAGCAACCTCAATGCCAAGGAAGTAGTGCAGCGCTCCCAGATCCTTTAGGGCAAACCCATCACCAAGACGAGCCGTGAACTGCTGAAGAAGCCCAGGCGAGGATGCCATCAGGATGATGTCATCAACATAGAGAAGCTGGTACACAGTGGTAGTGCCCTGATGATAGACGAAGAGAGAAGCATCAGAGAGGGTGGTGTGGAACCCAAGCTGTTGCAAGAACCCGGCCATACGCTGGTACCACACCCAGGGGGATGCTTCAGTCCATAGAGACACCGAGAGAGCAAGCACACGTGGTCGGGATGTTCGGCGTTGACGAAGCCGGTCGGCTGCTCACAGAAGACCCGTTCCGTGAGGTGGCCATGCAGGAAGGCATTGGAAACGTCCAACTGATGCATGGGCCAGGCACGGGAGATCGCCAACTGCAACACCGTGTGGATCGTGCTCGGTTTAACAACCAGGGCGAAGGTGTCGGTGAAGTCCACGCCGGTGCGCTGGTGGAAGCCGCACACCACCCAGCGAGCCTTGTAGTGCTTGAGAGAACCGTCGGGGTGGGTCTTGTGGCGAAACACCCATTTTCCACTGATGACGTTGGCATGAGGGGGCCGCGGAACAAGATGCCACGTGCGGTTGCGCTGCAACGCATCAAACTCCTCGCGCATCGCAGGTAGCCAATGTGGATCACGAAGGACCGCGCGTGCGAACGAGGGGATGGGCAACGATGGAGAGGACGAGGTTGACACCACGCACGCATACTCGTCGGCAGCGTAGCGCGTGCTGGGCCAGTGGATACCGGCGCGAGACCGAGTCATCATGCCAGTAGGGGGCAGGTTAACCGCCGCGGGGGAAACGGACGAGGGTGGTGAAGAGTCGATCGTAGCCGGCGGCGTGGAGGGGTCGGCCGGTGCAGCGCCCGCCGCAGGAGGAGCCGGGTCCCCTGAGAGGCTACCCGAGGGGCCGGGGGCAGGGCGGCCGCACCCGTAGGGGCTGCTCTAGTCGGGGCCAAAGAAGGCCGCGTGGGGGCCAGGTCCAAAGCAGCAATGCCCGAAGGGGCTGTGGGGGGGCGCGTCGGGGCCGAGTTGGGGGCGTCGTCGAGGGGCGCCGAGTCCTCTGCAGAAGGTGGTACCTGGTGAAAAGGAAATACCCTCTCCTCAAATGACACGTGTCGGGAGGTGTACACACAGTGGGAGACTGGGTCGTAGCACCGGTAACCTTCGGTATTAGGAGGATATCCTAGGAAGATACACACTACAGATCGAGGAGCGAGTTTGTGTGGTGCGGTAGAAGCGGTACTAGGATAGCAAAGGCAACCAAAGATGCGGAGACCATCGTAGGATGGGGGGAACCAAAGAGAAGATGGTGTGGAGTGTAGTTCCAACGAGGACGACACGACCTAATGTTAAGAAGAAGTGTGGCGGTGGCGAGTGCATGGGGCCAAAACAGAGGGGGACCATTGGAGTGAAACTACAACGTCCGGACGCAGTCATTAAGAGTGCGAAGAATGCGCTCGACGCGGTCGTTTTGCTGGGATGTGTAGGGGCATGTTAGGCGAAAGGTGCCTCCCTGGGATGAGAGAAGTTGGCAAGTGGCAGCGGTGTCAAACTCTTTTCCGTTGTCAGTTTGTAGGGCGAGAATAGGGCGCCTGAATTGGGTGGTGATGTAGGACTAAAAGGCCGTGAGGGTGGCGAGGACATCGGACTTGCAGCGGAGCGGAAACGTGCACGCAAAGTGAGAAAAATCATCAAGTAAAACAAGATAATATAGGAAGCCCGTGTTGCTCGCAAAAAGAGATGTCCATACATCACTATGAAGTATCTAAAACGGAAAAGTAGAAATAGTGTTTGACGCGCTAAAGGGTCGACGAACATGTTTGCCGAGACGGCAAGCATGACAAGTGTGCTCGTCGAATTTATTACATGAAAATGAAAAACTCTTGAGAATCTGACAAAGGACGGTGGAGTTGGGATGACCCAAACGTGCATGCCAAAGATCGACGCTAGCGGAGAGGGCGGCCGGAGAGGCGGTGGTGGCGGTGGCGGTGGAGGCGGAGTGCACCGAGTACAAGTCATCAAAGTTGTCACATTGGTGGAGAACTATCCGTGTACGGGCGTCCTTCACAGAGAAACCAAGATCGTCAAATTCAACAGTGAGAGGATTGTCACGTGCAAGACAACGAACGGAGACAAGATTTTTAACTAGGTCAGGTGAAACAAGGACATTAGTCATATTAATAGGCTTGGAATTAGAGGGAAATAAACTATATGACCGACATGAGTGATGGGCATGGAGGAACCGTTACCGAGGGTGATGCGGTTCGAGGTGGTGACTGGAAAGGAGGAAGCAAGGTTACCGGGGTGCGACATCATGTGGGCGGTAGCCCCCGTGTCCATGTACCAATCACCGCCACCTCCGTAGGTAGAGGGGGTGGCGTCGAGTGCAGCGCAATACGGAGTGCGGGATCCCACAGGGCTGGCGGGAGGGAGTAGCCCCCGTGCTGTGCCGGTGTAGGGGGCGGGACATAGCCGCTCGGCTACAGGTAGCCGGCCAGGGGAGGAGCCGACGGCTGCGGATAGCCGCCCCCACCCACTTGGTAGGGAGCAGCGACAAAGTGCGCCTGGGGCCCGGCAGGGTGCTAACCGAGGATACCCAGGGCCTGTGGGACCGACATGTGGTACGCATGGACCACGCCGGTCCACGGGGTGGCTCCGACCGTACAGGGCGGGGAGGGCTGATGGTGACGTGGAGCCCCCCATACCTCGGCTGTTGTTGCTGCTGTGGTGGCCCGGAGCGGCTGCCTCTATGACGCCGGTTGCGGGGGCCACCGCCCTGCTGCTGCTGCTGCGGGGCGGGTGGCGCGGGCGGGGCCGGTGGGAGGGGGAAGTACCCCGGTGGCGTGGGTGGGCGCAGATGAGGAGGGGCGGGCGTAGGAGCCCCGCGAGACGTCCCGGAGGTGAGGGCGGTGTGATGAACGCGGGCCTTGACCTTCTTCATCCGGCGTTCCTCCAAGCGTAAATACGCGGCGACAGAGTGGAAGGTCGGGTTCGATAGTAGGGTGAGGTTGCAGGCCGCGTTGCCGAAGTCCTCGTTGTGGCCGGCGGTAAGGGTGCTAAGCATGAGATCGTCCGACACCTTGGCGCCGATGTCGCAGAGCTCGTCAGCGAGCCGCTTAAGGCGCATGCAGTAGTCGTCGATGAAGGAGTCATCTTGGTGGCACCCAAAAAATTCCTGCTGCAAAAAAACGAGACATTGAAGCTTATTGTTGGTGAAGAGGGCGTTGATCTTGGTCCACACGGCACATGCGTCGTCATCCTCTGAGACGACCGTGTGGAAAATGTTCGGCGAGACGATGATGTAGAACCACCGAATGAGGGAGGCCTCAACGGCCGCCCAGTTTGGATTGCCTGCCATGATGTTGCCATCAACGGACCCGTCGACGTGCTCGAGGAGGTGATACTCGTGGAAGACGAGGTTGAAGTAGGTCTTCCACGCATAGTGCAAGGAGTTGGATTGGTCGAGCTTGATGGGAATGTGGGTGTGGATGTCAAGATCGTGAACGGTGGTGGCGTCGGGCTCAGGTCCGGCGAATGGGTTCGAGTTGCTGTAGTGGGGAGACGCCATGGAGCTGCTCCGGCGAAGGGGGGCGGCGGCGGCTTGGGTAGGGTTGGGCTAGCGGCGGCGGTGAGGGTTGGGGTTTCGGCGCGCGGCGGCTAGGAGGGGTAGGGGAAGCAGCGGCGGTCGAGGAGGTTGCGGTGGCTGCAAGGAGGAGATGACGCGGCGGCGGCGATGACACAGCAAGGGGCGGGGGCGGCGGCTGTAGGGTGGCGGCGGCGGGTTTAGGCGGAAGCGAGGAAAGGAATCGGTGTGCTATCTGATACCATGTTAGTTGGAAGGAGGAGATTGCATGGATCGATAATTCATTGATCATGTGCATGACGCACATATATAGGTACATGCTGGACTGGCCTCTACTTGTCTCTCAAGATGTACAAATATACGAGAAAGAGATACTACGGTATAAATACACACCCAAGTCCTATACATATGCGGTGGACAACGTACGCTCAACAGCTACAACTCACAAAATCAGCATAAAGGGAACAATGAATCATATCCAAAATACACAATAATAACACAAATTAGTAACATCCAAAAGATTACCTGAAGGTCATCCTGGACGTGCCGAGCGGGGTTTTCGGCCTGCTCGTGGCCCGTTAAGGACCGGACCGTACGGTCCAGGACTGCTACAAAATTCGGTCGGTCCGAGCTCTGAATATCGGCCCGATAACACATCTGGTCCGGTCCTGTTTTTAACCGGGCTGACCGAGAGGCGGCCCAAGGCCCAGGTGCCCCACAGTCCAACTCCTGTTCGTTGCTAGGGCACAGCGCACCCCAGTAGATCCATTGTATCCTCCCAGTCCCACGCCGCACACCAAAGACAGAGCCGCCACCTCCAGGTCAAAGGCGACGGCGCCGTCGGACCTCGCCCCATCCGGCCGTCCCTCTCCAATCTCCATCGCCACCTTGATCTCTCCTACCATGCCATTGTCACCTTGCTCTTGTCCGAGCTGGAGGAGCACGAGTACGCTGGTGACGCAGATCAAGCAGCAGGGATGCAACCCGCACGCCGTCGGTCCCGCCTCCCCTGGTTCCTTGCCGAGCGCCACGAAGAGGAAGGGACTCAGGTAACCTCGTCCTCGACTATCTCATCCTCTGTAGTTTGTCCTCTATTTTATGTATAAGTTGTTGTATATTTCATGATTGATGTACACTTGCTTGTACCGATGAAGTGATGAGGTAGAGGTAGATGTTTAGGTTGCTGCTTTATTGTTGATAGATCTACACTTACAGATGAAATGATGAGTTATAGGCTGAATCAGGCAGAGATAGATGTTGCTATTTTTATGAAAATGTCCTTCTTTTTGTAGAGAATGGTGAAGGGGAAGGGGAATGAGAAGGAAAATGCGCTTGGGAAGGAGAAGGAGAAGGGCAAGATGAAGGCAAAGGAGAAGAGCTTAAGTTACTTAATTAGGCAAGAATCGCCGCTGCCTCCGCCGGTTCGGAAGAAGGGCAAGCCGCCGAAGCCGATTAAGAAGGCGAAAGACTATACCAATGCCCCAATCTCAGATTTGATTTGTAGGGTAAAAAAACACCCGCCACCGCCTCCGCATCTCCCCGACCGCACCGGCGCTGGCGTGCGTGCTGCGGAAGCTGCTGCCTCCGGCTCCGCAACCAACTCTAAGATGGCTCATGCATCTACTATGGTATGATTGTTTTACTTGATGATTGATGTAGCTATATTCACATATATCCATATAGGTATTGTTTTTTCTTATTTGTGTGCTCATGTGTGTTAGGTGTCAGAGGAGGAAGAGGAGGAGGAGGACGAGGACGAGGACGAGGGCATTCAGGAGGAGGAGGACAAGGACGATGAGGAATACGAGGAATTTGTTGTCCCGCCTGGAGGTGATTATATGTCGGATTCCGACGATGATACGTCGGATGGGTACAAGGAATCAGCTGCTGAACTAGAAGCCGAAGGAGGTGATGATATGTCCGATGAGGAAATTGTGCATGATATTTCCAGTGATGAGGAGGCAAGAGAAAGGAACAAGAAAAAGACCAAGAGGCCAAGAGCCAATGCTCTTATTAGGACGTCGTCAAAAGTTTGGGTCCATTTTCATAAGGATAAGAGGCCATCAAAGAAGCACCCTGGAAAGCTTGTGTTGAAGGCATGTTGCAATTATTGTGAGTCTGAATATGCATATAAACAAGGTGGTAGCACCTCAACTCTTAGAAGGCATCACAAAGTGTGTAAGAATTACAAGAACAAGAAAGCAAAGGAAGCCATCCAAGCAAATCTTTTCTTCCGAAGAACCAATGCTCCAACAATGGACCATTCCATTGAGTATGACCAAGGAATAATCAAAGAGCTTGTTGCGAAGATGATATGTCTGCATGAGTATTCATTCAGAATGGTTGAACATAAGTGGTTCAATATTCTAATGAAGAGCATGAATCCAAATTATCAACCCATTGGAAGGAAGGCAATAAAAAGTGAGTGCATGCAGGTTTTCCATAGAGAAAAAGAGGTGCGTAAATCCCTCCTAAAGGGTGTGGACTCCATTAGCTTAACTACGGATTTGTGGACAAGTAATCAGACCATATCTTACATGTGTGTGGTTGCACATTATATAGATGAGGATTGGAAGATGCAAACTCATGTGCTTGCTTTCATAGAGTTGGATCCTCCTCACTATGGAAATGTCATTGCTGATGCTCTCTATGCTTGTGTGACCGAATGGAAGATTGAGAACAAAATCACGTCCGTCACACTCGACAATGCTTCTAACAATGATGGTGCCGTTGATGCTTTGAAGGCAAAGTTCTTGGTTCGTAGAGGTATGCTTGCTGTCTTTCAACATATGCTTGCTGTTTTCGACTCGCATGCTCATATAGAAGTTGAATATAGATAAGGAGTTGAACATATGCTTGCTGTTTTGAACATATGCTTGTGGAGTTGAACATATGCTTGCTGTTTTTGAACATATGCTTGTGGAGTTGAACATATATATGCTTGCTGTTTTTGACTTGTATGCTCATATGAGAGGTATGCTTGCTGTTTTTAACTTGTATGCTCCTATTCTTTTGCAGGTGCGGACTTCGGTGCCCAATATTTCCATGTCTGTTGTTGTGCACACATCCTTAATTTGGTGGTGCAAGATGGGACAGAGGTCTTGGACCCTTTGATAAAGAGCTTGAGACAGACGGTGAAATATTTCAAGAGGTCACCTTCTTGTCTCAAAGCATTTGTTGACACTTGCAAAAGCTTAGGTGTCACGGTTGGTAAGCGTTTGCACCTAGATTGCAAAACAAGATGGAGTTCAACCTATAAGATGATTAGAACTGCCTGTAAATACAAAGGAGCCTTGACCTCTCATGTGGGTTCCGATGCCAACTATGCTTGGGCGCCATTAGAAGCAGAGTGGGATATGTATGACCTTATTGCTCCATTGCTTAAGAGTTTGGCTGTGGTGACGACCGCATTTTCAGGCAGCTTATATCCTACTTCAAACATCTTCTACTTACACATTGTTGGCGTCAAGGTTGCAATCAAAGAGGCAATGAAAAAGTACAAGTGAACACTATAGGGTAATGGCCGAAGAAATGTTGGAGAAGTTTGACAAATATTGGGAAGGAAAGAACAACGCCATGGTGATTGCTATCGTGTTTGATCCAAGGTACATATGCTTGCTTTTTTTAAACAAATGCTTGCTGTTTTTACTCCTATGCTCATATAGAAGTTGAATATAGATGAGAATTTGAACATATGCTTGCTGTTTTTGAACAAATGCTTGCTGTTTTTTCTCGTATGCTCATATAGAAGTTGAATATACATGAGAATTTGAACATATGCTTGCTGTTAACTCATATGCTTGCTACCATCTTTGATACAAGGTACAAGATGAATTATATATAGTGCGCCTTTGGAGAACTTTATGGACCGATGAGATGTAAACATGAGTTCGACCTTGTAATGGAAGATTTGGAGACCTTGTATGACAAATGTGTGGCCCAAGATAATAGAGGCGGAGCAGAAGTAAGTGCATCCTTGTCTACAAGCATCCCAATTCAAGCTGGGTATGAGTCCTTATCGGCCCGTTCAACACAAATATCAAAGAGTGAGCTTAGAAATTATCTAGAGGATAAATGTGAGCCTCCCACAGTTCCTCTTGATCTTCTTGGCTGGTGGAAGGTACATGCTCCTAGGTACCCAATGATGGCAAAGATAGCAAAAAAGTTCCTCACTATCCCGGCTACCTCTGTCTCATCGGAATTAACCTTTAGCACTACCGGAAGGATTTTAGGTATGTCAACTTATCCTTTTAAACTTTGGATATGAAATTGTCAACTTCTCACACTCGAACTAACATTTGTCAACTTGTGTTGTATTAGATGACTATAGGAGTTCTCTGAAACCCTCTACGGTGGAGGCCTTGGTTTGTAGTGCAAGTTATGTCAAGGGTTCACACGTCGACTTGAATGTGTTGGTATGTTTGCTATTTTCTCTTTAAATTTTCTTTGTATTTTGTTTGTCATATGTGATGTGAAAATTTGGCTATGTAGCCGAGGGAGGATGAGGAGGATGAGGATGTTAGACCATAAAGCTACCCTCCTAAAGTGTGGCAAGATGAACAACTGGTAACTACTATTCCTACATGTTTCACCATACTTGTCATATGATACCCAATATGTTTATGTGGATGTCTCTTTTCTTGATTGTAGACATGTGGATGTTGCTCTTGCTATTTTGGAGATGGATGCCAAAGAGATCTTCTCATGTGGATGCTACTTTTGCATTTGTGTTAATGCTGGACTTGCATATTGTCATTGCAAGTTTGAAGATGAACCATTCATTCGTGTATGTTTGAAACCACTCATTTGTGTTATGTTGGAACTTGCAATTGTTATGAACTATGAAATGTCATTGCAAGTTAGTAATCATGCCATTCAATGATGATATGAACTCATGTTTGACTTGTGGATGTGATACATGCTGTTTGCTGCTGTTAAAATTCTGTGTTTTGATGTCCAAAATTCAATGAACTGTTATACAAATTTTTGGTGTATCCATTTTCTTTACGAATTAAAAGAGATGCCTACAGTGGCAAAATGCTCACTGCGCGAGGCAACAACCGGTCCAAAGGAAATTCATAAGTTGTTTCTCAAGTTGACTGCTTGTTCTGCTACGAATAAATCAACCCAACGTCTTCTTTAGCTAGCTTGCATGCACTGATTCAGATGAATCGATCGAGCTGCCTACCTGCTAGCTTGCAGCGTACTCAAATCAATCGATCCAGCTGCCAGCTAGTGTGCTAGCTTGCACGTACTGCATGAAAATGAATCGATCCAGCTGCCTGCTACTGTGCTAGCATCACATACTGCTACAAATGACAGATCCAGCTCTCGGTCCATTCGGTCCTCTCGGGCCTAAGGGCATCTCCAGCCGTTCGGCCCCCCAGAGCACCTAAATAGAGCGGCCTGGGGGCGTGCCGGCGCTAGTTCGGCCCCTGGGGCGACCTAGCTCCCAGTCACGCCCCCAAGCGCCGGCACCAGGATGCGGGAAATTTAAACTTGGTCATTCCTGCTCTCAATAGACGCCACAAATACGGTGATCGGACGCAGTCTGGCGTTACAAAAAACAGAGCGCCGCACGTCGCAGGTTCGCGTGCGCAATGATTCACTCGGCGGGGTCGGCTCCAGGGTTGGCGGAGTCGGCGTGCGCGGGCTCGGCGGTGTCGGAGCTGCTTCGGTGCTGGGCTGTGTCGGCGCGGCTTCGGCACTGCTGGGCGGCGATGTAGAGGCGTCGTTCGGGCTTGGCGTCCGTGTGGTCGTGGGCGCGGGAGCTTGCGTCGTCGGCGTCGTCGGCGTTGCCGTCTGCATCTGGTTCAGGATGAGGCCGCGCTCCGCCATGTACCACGCCCTGAGCTGCTCGTCGTTGCGCTGGAGCATGTCCGCCCCGCCCATCAGAAAATCCATGTCGGTGTTCCTCTTCTTCACGGCGACGTTCGTCCGGAGCAGGTCGAGCTTGATGGTGCTGTTCTTCATCAGCGACGACCACCGCGCCTCGGTCTTCTCTTCACGTAGGACGGCCCGGGCCTGGGCGTCGGCGAGGCAATGCTCGATGGACTCCTGCACTCGCGTGGTTGCCGCGTCGGCGTTTTTCCCCTTCTTTGCCAATTTGTGGCCGTCCGGCCGCCCCTCTAACGCGCCCGAAGTCGTCGCGTCCGGCTTGTATGTCTCCTTAGCCTTGTCGAGGGTACGTCGGACTTCCGTCCACTTCTCGCACTTGTCAATGCGCTTGTAGACGTGGAGGTTCTTGAAGTCGGCGTCTTGGTTGTCGCGCCGATACATGGTGAACATACGCAGCAGCTGCACGGAGGAACAAACAGTTGGCGGGCGGCGGGCGTTGACGACGAAGAGATGCGGGCGAACGGCGTGCGTACCTGATCCTCAACGCTGGCGCCGCTCTCCGGGCGAGCCGCGACCTCCTCGACGATTCCATGCCATTTGTTGCACGCCAACTGGATACGCCCCCAATGGTTCGTCATCGCCCTGGAGCCGCGCTGCATGTAGACGCCTTTGAAGTACGGGTCGACGAGCTTCCGCTCGTCGAACTCGGCCTTGATGCGGTCCCAGTACGTCTCGAAGCTCTGGTTCGTGCCGGTGGTCGGGTCGAGGCAGACAACTTTCCATGCTTCGGCGAGGCATTCCTCCTCCTTGGATGTCCACTTGATGCGCGCTTCGCCTGTCCTAGCCGCCCGCTTCTTCTTCTGGCGCCCCTTCGTCGGATCAGGAGCTGGCTCCTCCTCCTCCTCGTCCTCATCCTCGTCCTCCTCCTCAGGATCCTGCGCTTCGTGCGCGTCCTCGCCGTAGACGTAGCCGAGCTCGGCCTCCATGTCGCCGCTGAGATCCACTACCTCGTCCTGGGTTGCGAACCCGAGAGACGCGGCGGCCGCGGTCGATCCTGTCGCGATGATGTCGTCCATGTCGGCTCCTGTGTCGTCCGTGTCGCCGAGGTGCGAGAAGGGCAGCGGCCCACGGCGGAGATGGGCCGTCGGTGTGGTCGCGTAGGCGGCGGGCGGCGAGTAGTTATATGGAGGGTACTGCACGCCGACGAAGGAGGGCGAGGGTGTGCGCGTCGCGGGGTGGCCATGGGGGAAGGTCACGTTTGGGTTGAACCCCCCGTGCGCGTCGCCGTCGGTGTAGCCGGGCGACGATGATCCCCATGGAGATCCGACGCCTTGCTGTCCCCAGGGCGCGTACTGGGCGTGGCTGACGACGGGTGGATTCATCATCCCCACGTGGTCGACCGATGAGGAAGACGCCGCCGCACGCGCCGCGTTGTCGCGGGCCTTCTTGGCAATGGCCCTGTTCCGCCGGTCGGTGGTGACTGCGTCGCGTCGCTGAACTTCCACTCTCCACTCGGCGTTCGACATGCCCGGTGGCTTCGATGGCGGCGCCCTCGGCTTCCTCTGCTTCGGCCGGGCCATGGTGCCAGTCGTGGTTACCGCCGCGCGCGGCATGGTGTACTTCTTCGGCGGCATGGCGGCGACTGGAAGGCGAGCTGGAAGGGGTTTGGCGGGAGAAAGGGAGGGAATGGCGGGAGGAAGGCGAGCGAGCGGAGGAGATGCGAGGGAAAAGCGTCAAGAAGCGGCGGGAAAAGGCCCTCGGGTCGCCGCCAGGGCGGGCCCACGCGCCTTTTTCGCTTGTGCCGGCTCCCCAAGCGCCCCCCAGGGCGCCGGGTTCGGCCTGAGTCCGCCGGCGCCAGTTTTGGCCCGAGCCGGCGAAAACGGGCTTCTGGGGGCGCGATTGGGCCATTTTTTTGGCGCCGGCGCGGCAAAATCGCCTGGGGAGGCCCTGTTGGGGGCGCGGCTGGAGATGCCCTAACCGAGCTGGGGTACTGCGGGTCCGGTCTTGAGAAAGCGGACCGCTCGGCAGGTCGGTCCGGTTCAGTCCGGACCGGCCGCAGCCGGTCCAAAGCACGGCTCGGTCAAAGACCAGACCGGCCCGGACCGCGTCCAGCCTGACCTGAAGGCTGGGAGTTCTCTTCTCCGGCGTCGGCGGATGGCGGAGCTAGGCGCCTAGTGGTGGGTGGCTATGGAGGGGGTTGTGCCGAGGTGGACAAGGGAGGGGCAGGGGTGGAGCGAGTTGTCTGCTGGAAGTCGGAGCACAGTACGTCCGTACTGTGGCGAGCTTTTTCCACCGATGCCGCAGTCGCAGCTTAAGGCGGGGTCCGCCGCCGGACCCCCGCCCTCCGATGCCCTAGTCTGTTCGTGTTCTTTCTGTTTCAAATGGGGATAACACAGCTAAGCGACAGGAACATTACAACTATTCTTTGCTTACGTTGGGCCCTTTCGCAAAATTCAAAGGGAGGTGGATTCGTGTTTCATCCTGTCCCCTATATTTTGTATCTAACGTCTCTCGTGTGTGCGGTGCAGCCGGAGCACCAAACCCATTGGAGTACAGGATATTTTCGTGCATACGCAAAAATAAATAAATTCGAAGGGCCCATGGCAGCTTATGACATGCGCTTTGATATGCCAGCGGCCAGGGCAGCACGTGGACAGGGCCTCTCGCATATCTTCACTACCCCATCCCTATTTGAGCTAGCAATAAACTCCCTTGTCTTACTTGTCCGTATTTTACACTTTGGTAACGCATATCTTCAGTGTATTTCTTTTACCTCTCGTCGAAGTTTGAGGGCTCTACTATCCTCTCCGAACCAAACGGGATACTAGGTATACAAAAATCAAAGTGAGCTAGTCCCATGCTGAAACGAAATGATCTTGTCTTTCTCTCTTCGTCAATTTCTTCCTCGGAGATGGAGATATTAAAGCATTTATGAGTGTCAATATAGATGGTAAAGCCGCGATATGTCCCAACGAATGGTAGAAATAAGAGGCATAGGGAAGAAAACAAGGCCGAGATTGCTGCGGACAACCAAGCCAACAATTTGACTTGTCATGGTGTGAGCGAATAAGTTGATAAGGGATAAATCGTCAACGAGTCAAGATCAAAGAAGCACACGTGACAAAGAGTCAAAATTAGCAATTGTTGACAATAATCTTACCTCATGTAAGGCGTAATTAGGTAAGATTCTACTTGGTGGTAGTCTTGTGTAGATAGGGTAATTAGCAGACTAGCACAAGTTGTAATAGCTGCTGGATGGGTAGTCAGCTTGCATGTTGCACGTGACGTTGTCCGTGGCTCCGTGCTACGCTGGGCTACCTGTGTGTCCAAGTCCTAATTAGTTTAGGCTAGGATTACTATTAGTCTATACCGCTAGTTGGAGAAGTGTTGGATCTCTTTATATACCTGGATCTCTCCACCCTTCTAAGTATTTTGTTGAGGAGAGAAATAGTAGACAACATGTGCTCGCTTGCCCGTGATGTGCACACGAGATGTGCGTGAATGTTTAACATGTAGTATCTAAAAAGTGTTCATTTGAAATAAAATAATAATTGCCCATATATAAAAATGTATATTTTGCTTTCAAAAAATACTCAACATCGATTTTATGTTTATAAGTTTATTTCAGCGTGTATTAAAAAAATTCATAACATTAAATATATATTTTAGAAAATAATTTGTATTTGAACAAATATTCAAACCATTAAAAGAATATTCATTGATTATATGCAAAATGTTTGATGTGCATTGAGCAAATATTCCATGTGTATTTATGTATTTGAAAAATGTTCAACTTATATTAAAAATTTTGTTTCAAAAATATTTTAAACATATTTAAATAATGTCTCGCTGTGTCTTTGAAAAATATTTGACGTGCATATATGAAATATGCAACTCGTATTTGAAAGTATCCGAAGTGTACATGAAAAAAGTTCAATGTGTATTTAAAAAAGGTGTAATGTGTATTTGTTATATTTTCGAAAAAAATCAACTTTTTTTACAAATGCTCATCGTGTCTTCAAAAAAATTAGCTGAGTTACCAAATGTTTCCGTGTAGCTGGGCTAGCTGAGTTTACTCACGTCAGTTTGCAAAGGTTCTAGATCTGTTTTTTCTATCTTTCGTAACTTTCTAGAAGTACCCTGTCCGATATCATCGTTTTTCCGGTGTTGTTTCCATATATTTTTCTTATTGTTTCCGTTTAGTTTTTTTAATTTATTATTTCCTTTTAGAAAATTACAAGTTATAAAAATGTACATAAATTATTTTTCATTTTCCTGTAAGTATTATTTTGAAAAACAATCCAAATATAAAAATGTTCCAAATTTTCAGAAAATTTCGAAAAATGTTAAAACAAAATTATATTTTATAAAAAATTCCTCGTATTTTCTAAAATAATATTTTATTAAGTATGTTGACTTTTTTGGGTCAAAATGTTCACAGTTTTATAATATTTTTTCTCAGTTATGTAAAAAAATTCGCTGTTTTAAAAAAAATCTTTATAATTTAACACCTAACAAGGTTAACATATTTTTGAAATCCACAATTTAAAATTTATGATTTTTAACCTTTTCAAATACAACTCATTCTTCTTTTAGAAAACCGACTAGAAACCGCCATAATACACAGTTCATTCGTCTCGCTATAGTATAAAAGCACTATAATATATAGCCTCTACACGGATAGGGTGCCCTTATAAGATATACTAGGAGTATGTGGCATTGAGGGCTATCCTGGACCAACTAGGCGAGGAGTGCTAGTTTCTAGCCTCTCAAACGGTTATTTGGGGGTGGGTTGAGAGCGCGCCACTTGGCATACTCTTAGCTGCCGCCATGTGAGAGGCATGGTTTTGCTTTCGTGAAAGGTACGATTTTGCTTCCACGAGAGTAATGGCTGTGCCTCTCGGATACGAAAAAAAAACACGGGTTTTTCTTCCGCGAGAGGCATGGTTTTAGTTCCACGAGAGGCACGGATTTACTTCCGCGAGTGGCTTAGCCGTGCCTCTCATAAACAAAAAAAACTTGTTTTTTTCTTCTGCAATAGGCACGGTTTTTTCTTGTAAAAATAGTCCATCAATCCTATTAATATGGAATCTAGTTTTAAACATCTCAACACGAGTGATTCAACGAGGAAAACGGTTCGAGATTTGGATGCATGGTTTAAAAAATAAAACATTTTAAATGTACGGACCTACAAAAAAGGTAAAACTTCCTGGTAGATGGAAACAATCTTTGGAAGGAGTTCTTCTTAATTAGTGATTTCAGGGCTGGGCAGGCCCACATTGTTTTTTCTGATTTTTAAAAAGTAAAAATAATACTGTGTGTGATGGGAATCGGACACCAAACCTCTCTGCCCTCAAATTGCTGCACTAACCACCAGAGACAGCGCACATTACGTTACCATACCTCGGTTTTGTGCTTTTTTTTTTCTAACTTCCGTTTCGGTTTCCAGTTCAGTTCTTCTTTTTTCCTTTTTCCTTTTTCCTTTTCCTTTTCTTTTTATGTTTCCTATTCTTAAATGCATGAACTGTTTTAAAAAAATCCGTGAATTTTTCTCAAATCGATGAATCATTTTCAAACTCGATGAACATTCCTTTAAAATCGATGAAAGGTTTTCAAATTTCATGAACTCTTTACAAAATCGGTCAACTTTTTTTTCAAAATCGATAATTTTTTTCCAAATTGCTTGCACTCTTTTCAAATTTGTTAAACTTCTCGAATTCAATGAATTGTTTTTCAATTTCATGGACTTTTTCAAAATTAACAAACTCTTTTCCAAAATCTATGATCTTTTTTCAAACCCGATAAAATTGTATCAAATTCATGATTTTTTTTTCAAAATTTGTGAACTTTTTCAAAATTCAGGAAATTTTTTCAAATTCTGATGAATTTTTTCCAGTTCATGAACTTCTTCTATAAGATTTGTGAAAAATTTCTCAAAATGGATAATCTTTTTTCAAATTCTTGAATTTTTTTAAAAAATTCAAACCAATGATCTTTTTTGTAATTCATGAACTATCTTCAAAATGTTTTCAAATAATTCAAGATCATGCCCTATCAAGATCACGAGGGAGAGAAAACAAACTCATACCTATTGGTACATACCCTAAGCACCGGGGGTGAACTACTCCCTCCTCGTCATGGAGGCGGCAAGGAAGATGAAGATGGCCTCCGGTGATGGCTTTCCCCCTCCAGCAGGGTGCCGGAATGGAGCTGCAGATAGATCGGTTCACAAGAGAGGCTTGCGGTAGCAGAAAAACTCATCTAGGTTTACTTTCTGGGTTTTCAAATATACAGGGTTTTCAGCGTCGGAATCACGCCAGGAGGTGCCATAGGGGTCCTACAGGACATCAAGGCGCGCCTCCACCTAGGGCGCGCCGTGTTGTCTTGTGGGCCTCTGTGGGTCTTCTCCTACTCCTTTGTAGCTTCCAAGATCTCTTTCCTTCCAGAAAATTGTCAAAAAAATTCTGAAAAACAGCAACTCGCACGTGGTTAATATGTTGTCCATGAAAATGATATAGAAGTGCATCAAAACAATATAAAATTATTGCAAACATGGCATCAATACTTCATAAATTATATATATGTTGGAGACACGTCAGCCACTAACTCCTCGATCCATGTTTGATGCGTGGATATACGTGTCACTAACCCACTAACAACCCTACTAGTACCTACTACTTGGAATAGGCCCAATTGCTTCATAGGCTCGCTCCTATACTGCGCCTTTAGCGTCCGAACATTTCCTGGTGCTCACATGCTACATGCCTAGGCCAGGCCCGAAAGATTTATCATTTAAAAAAATGAATTTAAGAAAAGTTCATGATTTAAAAAATGAATTTAAGAAAAGTTCATGATTTTTTAAATCATGAATTTAAAACATGAAAAATAAAAAACACAAGGAAAACTAGCCAAACAAAAAACCAAACAGAAAACTGTTGCATTTTTGTAGCGTTGCATTTCAAGAAAAAGAAAAAAAAAGCAATCTAGGACCAAGAGGTTGGTTTCCCACTTGGTTTTGTGTTTGGTACTAAAACTGGGAGGTACGTAGTTTGAATCATGTCAAGCGCTCATTTTTGGAGTTCAAAATAGAAAAGATAGGTTAATGGGCCGACCTAGAGCGGACGCGGGTGTGTGCTGATTTGCAGGATTTAACTGTAACCCACACTTAAGGCGCCATATAGGGTTTGGGTTGGAGAAGTAAGGAGTGTATGCCCTTGCCTACGTACCGGAGCATGCCCCCCTGGAGTTTGGGCGTTCAGGCCCGCTGCCCTCTGCCCCTCCCCAGGGCTGGGCCTGGCGATGCTAACGCAAAATTTGGTGCAACAACTGGTCGCACATCGGTCAGTGGTCAATGTTTTACAAAACCATGCACTTCTACGAATATCATGAGAAGGAAGAAACTAAGATTGGCAGTTGGCTTCAATCGATCTGATGAATGGCAATCAATGAACAATTAAAAATGCCAATCCAATCTTGTCAAACATAATAGGCCGAATATGATGGGTTGTAGTGCTTTCCACACATGGGCCTTGGTACATACACCACTCGGTCTATCCATTGGATTGGCCATACTCACTATGCTGATATGTTATTGAACAACATAAATCATACCTGAGCAATTTCTGTCGCCTTCACATCGACTATAGCAAACATATAACAATGGAGTAAAATGCACAGAACCACCACTTTCATATCACAACTCGTGGAAAACCACCACTTTACAAAACGCGACATTTCACACCGAACCGAAGAATTGACAGCGGCCAAAAACACTGATGGTAGATGCTAAGTGTTTTGATGACATCACCAGTTTGTTTGGCCCGTCCGTCGGGCTAAGTTGGCAGAAAAAAGTGCCAGGTAGGCATAAAAACTATCATGTCTTCTTCTTCCTCCTCCCCTCTCTCTAAGGCATTTCATCAAACACCTCATCTACACAGGGAAAGTCATGGGAGATGCACCTCATCCCTCGCGCATGCGCATCACTCCTCACGCCGCCATCGGCGACCGGACCGCGAGCTGCCACCGCTTCCCCGGTGCCCTTCCACCCAGCTTGCTGCTATGCTCTCGTGGAAGAAGATGCACCCGTCTCCACTTAGTTGCAGCGTGACTATGGATGCCGACCACCATGCCATGATCAGGGCCATGCGTGAAGCTAGGCTACTGCCGCCGCCGTCGACCCAGGACCCCGCTTTCGTAGCCTTGGTGTCAGGCCTGAATCTGCGGGTCAAGATTCAATTATCCAATGATCCAGAGACCTCCTCGCGTACCACTTCGTCGTGAGCCGTTGATTCCCTAATGTACCGTTATACAGTAGTAACTGTAGCTTTTCACTTGTCGGTAACTATTTGCCCATAAAACCAGCCGGGATGTGGCTGGCGTGAATCATCTCTACTTTTCTAGACTCGCCTCGGTGGCTTGCGATATACTCCAACTCAATAGCAAATATCTACATATCTGAGATTTCTCTATACCAAATTCTCTCAAATCCTCTGCTAAATCCGCATAAGTGTAGATCGGGCCTGAGAAATGGTATCATGAGCCAAAGTTCTTCGGCAGAAACACGCTCCGATGGGGAATTTTTTCCAGATCAGTGATTCCCACCCTTGTTTCCCACCCTTCTTCCTGTGCAGCGACGGCGGCAGGATTTCTGGCAGCGTTGGTGGCAGGGACCGGTAGGTTGGCGCTGGCGGCGGCGAGAATTCGGGCACAGATCAGCCAAGCGGAAATAGTTGTTCGAGCACACTGTTTGAACAGTAAAATTCCATGTTCCAGCATTGATCCGTGTGCCAAGGAGGCGTGGATCGTGGCGGCGGCAGGATTTGAGGTTTAGGAAGGGTTCCTGGTTGTCCAGAGGTAAAATTCCATACCCACACCTCGAATCAAGGAGATGGGGAGAGCCAAGACAATAGATGATACATATCTGCAAGAGATGCTAGCAATTCAGGATGATTTTGTAGTTTTGCAAAACATGGAGATGCAAGTTCAGGTATCCAAGTTGCAAGACGAGGTGCAGTCCATCGGCTCCAAGCAGGGAGAAATTGCAAAAACCGTGGGCACAGTGGAACAAGTGGTTTTGGATCTGGGTAAACAATTATCTACCATCAGTAATGTGTTGTCCTCTCTGGTAAAATCAAGCCACACAACACAAAACCTTGATCGACCATCCAGTTCAGCATAGGTAGTGAGATCTCCTACACTTCATTAAGAACAAAATCAAGAACATGAAGCAAGAATGGAGCACCTGAGGAAACAACTAGCAACAGAAAAGGAAAATTCAAAGCAGTTAGAAGAGATGCAGCTCCACAACTTACCCCCTATCAGGACCAATAGACCAGCAGTTCCTCCTGGATTCCACAACCAGGGCAGACAAGATGCAGCTAGTCAGATGGGAACTCCAGCCACCGGCAGAAAAAAAGGATTACACTCATGCATTCAATGAAATATATCAACAAAACAGAGATAGGCAGCTCTGGCAGGGGTACTATAAAACATATGAACAGGACATGCAAGCCCAGTTCATGAAATCTATTACTAGAGGGCCTAAGTTGGATTTCCCTAGATTATCTGGCACAGATCCTGTAGGCTGGATAAGGCAATGCAACAAATATTTTCAAATGTCTGGAGCACCTGAAGAGTATAAAGTATCCCTAGCTCAGATGTACATGATTGAAGAAGCAGATACTTGGTTGAGAAGATCTGGTCTCTTAAAGAAACAATTGAGGTAGAAACAATTTGGAGCTGAAGTAGAAAAAAGTTCTCTGAACAGGGGACTTATGACCTTACAGAAAAAATTACAAGTCTGAAACAGATCAACAATACAGTATCAGTGTACACTAAAGAATTTGAGGATTTAATGGCAGACGTACATGAAGAAAATCCTGAACTAGGAGAGTTGTGGTTTGTCATATGTTATGTGAATGGGTTAAGAGATGGAATTAAGTTTCAAATCAGGCCACTAAGACCATCACTCACAGATGCTTACTATTTAGCAAGAGAGATTGAACCTCATCACCCTCCTATGCCTGCAACTGTAAAGAAACAACGTTTTGCTTACACCAACTTTTATCAAAAGAGTAGTGGGGAAAGTAACAGAAAAACAAATATTGTTCCTGTTCCTGTTCAGCAACATACAGTCAATCAAAACACTGATAACAGTACATGCAATGTTCAAAAATTAAGAAAAGTGGGAGAATGCTGGAGATGTGGAAATAAATGCGTTCATGGCCACAAGTGCAAACTGATACCAAATGTCCACCTCTTGCAACAAGAAGCACCTGAAGAAATGCAGTTAAACTCGGAAGAAAACATTGCACAGGAGCAAGAAGAACCAACTGAAACACAAGAACAGGTAATGTTCATATCTTCTTTTGCTATGGGGCAGCAGATAGCAGTTAAAACCCCAACAATTCTCATTCACATTAATGGCAAGAGAGCTGTAGCACTATTAGATTCTGGCAGTTCTTGTTCTTTCACCAGTCAAGAGTTTGCAGTGAAAGCAAATTGCCAGCTCTTGCCAGTTAAACCAAGAGCTATTGCAGTAGCTGGGGGAAGTAAATTGTATTCTACAACAGTAGTACCTGAATGTGAATTCCAACTGGCCAAAAACAAACTCAAGCATAACTTCAGAACTTTGCCCTTTCCTAGTCATGATGTGATTTTGGGATATGATTGGTTTACAGCAATGAGTCCTATTGCTTTTGATATACCAAGAAACACTTTCAGTTTCACACAAGGAGACAAGCAAACAATGACAACAGCTATATACAATGATGTGGCCAATATAAAGGAAATTCTAGCTGATAAAATGCACAAGCTTCTGGATAAAGGTGTGGAGGGATTTCTATTACAAGTGGAAACTGTACTCAAGGAAGTACATGAGAAAGTGCCAACTCCTCCTGATACGTCTCCAACGTATCTATAATTTTTTATTGTTCCATGCTATATTATATTCTGTTTTGGACATTATTGGGCTTTATTATACACTTTTATATTATTTTTGGGACTAACTATTAATTGGAGGCCCAGCCCAGAATTGCTGTTTTTTTGCCTATTTTAGGGTTTCGCAGAAAAAGAATATCAAACGGAGTCCAAACGGAATGAAACCTTCAGGAATGTGATTTTCGGAACGAACATGATCTAGAGGACTTGGACCCTACGTCAAGCAATCAACAAGGAAGGCACGAGGTAGGGGGCGTGCCTACCCCCCAGGCGCGCCCTCCACCCTCGTGGGCCCCCTGTTTCTCCATCGATGTACTCCTTCCTCCTATATATTCCTACGTACCCCCAAATTACCAGATACAGAGCCAAAACCCTAATTCCACCGCCGTAACTTTCTGTATCCACGAGATCCCATCATGGGGCCTTTCTCCGGAGCTTCGCCGGAGGGGGCATCGATCATGAAGGGCTTCTACATCAACCCCATAGCCTCACCGATGAAGTGTGAGTAATTTACTTCAGACCTACGGGTCCATAGTTATTAGCTAGATGGCTTCTTCTCTCTTTTTGGATCTCAATACAAAGTTCTCCCCCACTCTTGTGGAGATCTATTCGATGTAATCTTCTTTTGCGGTGTGTTTGTTGAGATTGATGAATTGTGGGTTTATGATCAAGTTTATCTATGAACAATATTTGAATCTTCTCTGAATTCTTTTATGTATGATTGGTTATCTTTGAAATCTCTTCGAATTATCAGTTTGGTTTGGCCTACTAGATTGATCTTTCTTGCAATGGGAGAAGTGCTTAGCTTTGGGTTCAATCTTGCGGTGTCCTTTCCCAGTGACAGTAGGGGCAGCAAGGCACGTATTGTATTGTTGCCATCGAGGATAACAAGATGGGGTTTATATCATATTGCATGAGTTTATCCCTCTACATCATGTCCTCTTGCTTAAAGCGTTACTCTGTTCTCTTGAACTTAATACTCTAGATGCATGCTGGATAGCGGTCGATGTGTGGAGTAATAGTAGTAGATGCAGGCAGGAGTCGGTCTACTTGTCTCGGACGTGATGCCTATATACATGATCATACCTAGATATTCTCATAACTATGCTCAATTCTGTCAATTGCTCAACAGTAATTTTTTCACCCACCGTAAAATACTTATGCTCCTGAGAGAAGCAACTAGTGAAACCTATGGCCCCCAGGTCTATCTTCCATCATATTAATCTTCCAATACTTAGTTATTTCCTTTACCATTTATTTTACTTTGCATCTTTATCATAAAAATACCAAAAATATTATCTTATCATATCTATCAGATCTCACTCTCGTAAGTGATCGTGTAGGGATTGACAACCCCTTATCGTGTTGGTTGCGAGGATTTATTTGTTTGTGTAGGTGCGATGGACTTGTGCGCGACCTCCTACTGGATTGATACCTTGGTACTCAAAAACCGAGGGAAATACTTATGCTACTTTGCTGCATCACCCTTTGATCTTCAAGGGAAAACCAACGCAGTGCTCAAGAGGTAGCAAGAAGAATTTTTGGCGCCGTTGTCGGGGTGGTTCGCGCAAGACAAGTCAAGATTTGACTCCCGACAACGAGTCACTTGTGGCGCCGTTGCAAGTCAAGACATACCAAGTACCCATCACACACCCTTATCTCCCGCATTACATTATTTGCCATTTGCCTCTCGTTTTCCTCTCCCCCACTTCACCCTTGCCGTTTTATTCGCCCTCTCTCTCCATCCTCCCTCTCTTTCTCTATTTGCCTCTTTTTGCCCGTTTCTTGTTCGCTTATGTGTTGGGTTGCTTGCTTGCCATTATGGCTAGTCCCCTATCTTCTCCGTTATCTCCCGAAAATGAAGTTCTTAACTTTAAGCAAAGGGAAGGAGAAAACCTAAAAGACACTTGGTATAGAATTTGCAATGCTCAAAATAGATCTACCAGGAAGCAATCTACTTCTATTCTTCTCCGCAATTTTTATGTAGGTTCTATTCCTTGGCACAGATTTGTCCTTGATAACATTGCCGGAGGGAATTTCTTGGGTAGCCATACTTTCGATTCCTATAATTCTATGATAGATTTGTTTGGCTCACCCCCTCTTTTGCTTAATGGAACTATGTTAACTTTGGAGCATGTAATGCAAAAACATGAAATTATTGAAAATAAAGTTGCTACCGTTGAGTTAATTGAAAATTTCGATAAAAAGATCCACAACCAAATTACCCAATATGTGTAACATCCCAAATTTCCAATTTGGAATGTTATGCACTAGATCATCATTGCATATCATATTTATTACATTTTGGTTGATCCTAAAAATTTCACGCAACTCAAGGACCCTCGGAGAGAGTTGGGGATTTCATTATTTTCATATTTGAGTTGTCTCAAATTTTGAAAATAGGATCATTTGTTTTTTATTTATTTTATCTTCAATTATTTCTATTACAAAAATATGAGAGAGGGAATAAAATGACTTTCCCAAAATAAAGAAATATTGAAGATTTAATAAAAAAATCAAATAAGATTTTATTTTGGTTTTATTTGCTATTTTATTTGAATTTAGGAAAAATGCGCGTTTTTAAAAATTGCATTTAGGCCCCAAATAAGTGTTCACCCTGTGCGGCTTGATTTTAGAAGCCGGGGAAAATTTATTTCGGGATTTTTGGAGTCCTTTTAGTATTTCTTTTGTTTTTTCTTCCGAGCATAATTATTTAAAAAAAAGGAGTCCGAACCGACCTAGGGCCGTAATCGGCCAGGACTCTCCTAGTCGGGCCTCTTATAAGCCGTGCCCCACCCCCGACCGAAGCCCAAGCCGCCGCCCCGCCCAAACCCTAACCCTAGCCGGCCCCGCGCCCCACCGCCGCCGCTGCCGCGCCGCGCGCCATCCGCCGCCGCGCCGCGCCGCCGTACCCGCCGCCACCGTCGGAATCGCCGGAGGTAGGTTTTTTGAGCCTCCGGTTTTTCTCGAAAAACTGTTCGGTTTTCTGACAGTTTTGCTCGTTTTTTAGTTTCGGTTTTTTTAAATAGATCGGTTTTTCCGGTTTATTTAATTAGCGAACGTTCGTCCGTTCGTTCGTTTTAACGGACGTTCGTCGTTTTTCTTTTTCTTGGATTAAATCCGCGATTTTTCTGATCGCGATCTTTGATCCGATTTTCGTTTTAGTCTAATTTTTCGCTCGTTTATCGGAATCAGGCGATTCAAGCGCCTAGAGTTTCGTCTCGAAACCCTCCTTCCGTTTAACCAACTCAAACAAGTTTTTGCCAATGTAAAAATTTCCCTAGATACAGAATAGTAAAGGAAGCCTGTTTCTTTTGCCGTTTGTCTTTCGTTGCTTCGTTCGATTTGATTCTTTTTGCCAACCAGAGTTCTTAAGTTGAACTTTCTGGTTAGATCTCTTATTTGAGTTTTACCTGTGTATTAGTTGAGTACTTATTGTATACTTGTTTGTTTGCGATAGAGTACCCGGAGTGCGCCGCTTGCTACTTCGAATCGCTAGGTTTCCCGGATCATCAGCAAGGCAAGTAACACTTTGATCATGCTTTCCAACTACCCAGTTTTATTGCATTAGATCAATCCTCACACTTTGCATGATTAGGATCTAATTAAATTGTGGGTTTGGGAAGTAGATGAGGTAGAACCTATTACCTGTTATTATCAAACCTTTGGGAGTTACTTCTACGTGTGCCTATTATGCCATGCTATGCTAGTAGACGTGGATTGGGTGAGTGTATCCATGACAGATGTGAGATGTTAACTAATGGTTTACTTAAGGTGGCAACTTAAATACACATCTGGGTGGATTGAGGCACCTGGGTATTCCAGGATTGCCTGTTTTTTTATGGACCGCCACTCAGGCTCAAAGGGATCATGAGATTATTCATGCTAGAAACTTCCGTGTGCAGCCACAAGCTACTACGGGGTCTAGCATAGTTGACTAAGTTGTGCGAACTCTTACAGTGGTAGACTAGCAGATGTAGGGGAAAGTAGGTGTAACGGTCTACCCGATCGTAAGGTGCTAGCGCTTCTGAAAGACTATGTCTCGGTCATCCATTTCTCGAACACCATGTAGTGCGAGAAACCAAACGGAGGCGATCGAGTCTTGTGGGGAAAAGTGCGCAAACCTCTGCAGATTGTATAAACTAATCATGATTAGCCGTGTCCCCGGTTGTGGACATCTTGAGTATCTAGTACCTGGATTATCATGTGAATCTCAACATGTTACTCTAAAATTTAATTTTGTTAGGTTTTGTTTAATGATGATGCTTAATTGGGATTGAGAATGCTGTCAACCATTCTCAATGTTTAACAACTACCATGATAGTTAAATAAATTTATTCCTTTGCAGTAGGGAAAAATTGGCTTTACGCAAAACTGTAACCATAGAGCTTTCCACCAGCCAAATATGCATATAGAATAGCTGTTTCATTCCATTACTCTCGATGTGTTACTTTGCCAGCATATTCCATGTACTGACCCGTTTCGGGCTGAAACGTTAATGTTGCAGACTTTTTAGACGACGATTAAGGAGTTTTAGGTCATGTTTCTATACTCAGTGATGCCGTTGGAGTTGATGGACTCACTTATCTTCCAAGCCTTTCGCTGTTATCGTTATTAGATGGCCTTAAGCCATATTTATTGTAATAAGTTCTCTTTTGAGACACTCGATGTAATAAGTGTGTGATTGCTACTCTGTTATACATCCTTCAAGTACTGTGTGGTGTCAGCATTACTGATCCAGGGATGACACCTGAGCACAGAGATCGGACCGTTTGAGGTCTGGTCGCTACAAAGATGGTATTAGAGCACACGCTGACTGTAGGACACGACCACTAAGCTAAAGAACTAGATCACTACTCACTCTCTTCTCTTTCTGACTTCTCATCTTTTCTACTCTTTTAGGATGGCGGATGCAAGGAACAAGTTCACGCAACCGGATGATGATACACCCTTTGGATGTCACTTGAAGGAAGTTACTAGATACCTAAACATAGGAGTACCAAGCTTCACCGGAACCTACAACGCCACTTTACCTGAAGAAGAGCGCTGGATGATTCAAGTTCAAGTCCCAGGAAGGACGTTCATGCCAGTCACTAAGCCCATAGAGTTTTCTTTTGATGCACCAACTTGGAATCTAGGAAAGAGCATGGTAGCTCACATCGCCATGGGACGCATTGGAGAAGTCTACCGCAATGATCTCAAGGATACTATCTACCAGATTTGTGGGCGCCGAGATGAGCACCGGGAGATGATCAGCACCAGAAAGGATAGATCAGTTGCAACTTTTATCCAGGAGTTAGACCAGCACATTCGACGTCAGGAAAACCAGATGTGCGCTGACATGATAGATCTGAAGAAGGCAAGGACAAGAATCAAGGAACTGGAGGAAGAGCTCAAGGCTACGCGTGAAGATTATGAAGAGGAAATAGAAGTATTAGTGGAGAAGAATGACGATCTGATCAAGAAGATCGGAATATTCATGGGAGGCCCTACACCAGTAGAAGAAGACGAAGAACCCAAGGAGATTCGCCCGGAAGACTACATCATCATCGACGACACCGACTCGGATCCAGATGATAGCGATGATGACTATGTTGATGAAGCTGGAGCAGATATCATGGAGTCTGCAACCGAAGAGTATTTCTAGTAGACCACCTCATCAGTAGTAGTAGTCCACCATGTAAATATAGTAGCCCGAGCACTTTTGCAATAGTTAGATCGATTGTATGCCCTTGTTTGATTGATTGAATAAAGTGAATTGTTTGCTTTTGCCTCATGTGCATACGGGTAGTGTTTTCTCTTTAGACCCCTCTCTATTCTTAAATCTCATCTTTTCTAAAACCTCAGATGCCTCCAAGACATGACCCCGGATTTACCTTTCCACCAGAGCTCACCCAGTTGATCCAGCAGCATAACACATTGATGCAGTTGTTAGTCCAGAATTAGAACCAGGGGAACAACAACAACAACAACCCACCACCACCACCACCTGTTGGTCACTTAGCCCATTTTCTTAGGCTGAATCCACCGGTGTTCTCCAATAGCACCGAGCCGATAGTGGCAGATGATTGGCTCCACAAAACAGCTAGGGAGTTGACCACAGCAGGATGCACGGATGTGGAAAAGGTGAAGTTTGCCGCACATCTGCTTGAAGGACCCGCAGCATCATGGTGGGAGAATTTCACAGCCACTTTCCCTGTCGACACTGTCACATGGGACCAGTTTCAGCAGGCTTTTCAAACTGCCCATGTTTCAGCAGGAGCTATGGCCATGAAGAAGCGAGAGTTTCGCAACTTGCGCCAAGGAGGACGGACAGTTGGCCAGTATGTGGAGGAATTTAGTAAACTAGCACGTTATGCCCCAGATGACGTTGCTACGGATGCAGCTAAGCAGGAGAAGTTTCTGGAAGGACTGAATGATGAGTTGAGCATGCAGTTGATGGTAGCCGCCTCAACAGCTACCAGGAGTTGGTAGATCATGCTCTCATGATTGAAGGGAAGCAGCAGCAGATTGAGAACCGCAAGAGGAAGTATGGACAAGGGAAGCAAACTTCAGGAGCTCAGCAGAAGCCACGTTTTACCCCTAGACCGGGAGGACATTTTCAGCATACCCATGGAGGAGGTAGCTCGCACAATCACAATGGCACCAAGAATGGTAATGTGAATGGAGGAAGCAATGGCCAGAATCGCACCAACCCATCGACCCCAGCCAAGGATACCTGAGCCAAGTCACTTGCTTTAAGTGCCAGAAGACCGGACATTATGCTAATGAATGTCCTGAATCCCAGAATGAAAATGGCAATGGAAGCTCTGGGAAGAAGCCGAACCCTTTCAATAGGGGACAGGTGAACCACGTTAACGTGGAGGAGGTTGAAGAGCAGCCGGATGCAGTAATCGGTAAGTTTTTGGTTAAGTCATTTACTGCACTCGTTCTTTTTGATACTGGTGCATCGCATTCATACATATCAAGGGGATTTGTGGATAAGTATAACCTGCCCACCAAAGTTCTTAGAACACCTATGTTAGTAAGCTCACCAGGAGCGGAGTATATGGCTAGCCAAGGATGTTTTGAAGTGCCATTAATTATAGGTAGGCATGTGTTCCCATCAGATTTGATAATATTGGAATCACAAGGTTTGGATGTAATTCTGGGTATGGATTGGTTGTCGATGTATGGAGGAAACATCGATTGCGCCAATAAGTCGATCTTGCTTACCACCCCAGAAGGGAGAAGGATCAAGTATGTATCCAGGCATGTGCCGAAGAGGACTCAAGTAAATTGTTTAACAGGAGTTGTGCAGGAGGAAGTACCAGTAGTGAAGGATTTCCCCGAAGTATTTCCAGAAGAATTGCTAGGTATGCCACCGGATAGAGATATTGAGCTTTTGATTGAGCTTTTGCCAGGCACAGGGCCAATATCAAAGGGACCATATAGGATGCCTGCAAAGGATTTGGTGGAGATTAAGAAGCAAATTAAGGAGTTACTGGATAAAGGATACATTCGCCCAAGTTCATCGCCTTGGGGATCGCCAGTACTTCTGGTGGAAAAGAAGGATGGATCGTTAAGGATGGTTGTTGATTATCGAGGTTTGAATGAAGTAACCATCAATAACAAGTACCCACTATCGATGATCAATGATCTGTTTGATCGATTGCAAGGAGCTAAGGTATTTTCCAAGATCGATCTGCGATCAGGATACCACCAGTTGAAGATTCGAGAACAGGATATACCTAAGACAGCCTTTACCACCAGGTATGGGCTGTACGAGTATACCGTTATGTCATTTGGTTTGACTAACGCACCTGCATATTTTATGAAAATGATGAACAAAGTGTTTATGGAGTTCTTGGATAAGTTCGTCGTAGTGTTCATTGATGATATCCTGGTTTACTCGAAGAATGAAGAGGAGCATAAGGAGCATTTGCGTTTGGTTCTTGGAAAGCTCAGAGAACATCAACTATATGCCAAGTTCAGCAAATGTGAGTTTTGGTTGAAGGAAGTTGGATTTCTCGGACACGTTATATCCGGAGAAGGTATAGCAGTAGATCCCACTAAAGTTGATACTGTGACCAAGTGGGAAGCGCCAACAACATTTGGAGAGATCCGGAGTTTTCTTGGACTCGCAGGATACTACCGGAGGTTTATTGAGAATTTTCAAAGATTGCGAAGCCTATGACGGAGTTGTTGAAGAAAGATACCAAGTTCAAATGGACTGAGGAATGTGAGGCTAGTTTCCAGGAGTTGAAGAAACGTTTGGTTACCTCACCAGTGTTGATTTTACCGGATCAGACCAAGGATTATGAGGTGTACTGTGATGCTTCACGTCGAGGACTTGGAGCAGTGCTTATGCAGGAAGGAAGAGTTGTTTCATATGCCTCACGACAGCTTAAACCTCATGAGTTGAATTATGCTATGCATGATTTGGAGTTAGCAGCCGTAGTGCATTCCTTGAAGACTTGGAGACATTTTCTGATTGGAAACCATTGCGAGGTGTACACAGATCACAAGAGTTTGAAGTATATTTTCACATAGAAGGAGTTGAACCTCAGACAAAGGAGATGGTTGGAGCTCATCAAGGATTATGACATGAAATTGCATTATCACCACGGAAAGGCTAACGTAGTAGAGGACGCGTTGAGCTGTAAGAGCCATGTCAACACCCTAATGACGGGAGATTTACCAAGGGAGTTAGCCGAAAATCTTCGAGAGCTATGTTTGAAGATAGTTCCGAGAGGCTATGTAGCAGCACTGGAGATTCAGTCTACTTTGATGGATAAGATCAGAGAAGCTCAATGGACTAACAAGGAGATTGCTTCTATTAAGGAGAAAAGGAGCAAAGGAAAAGCTAAGGGATTTCGTGAGGATGAGCACGATACCTTATGGTTTGAAGATCGTGTTTATGTGCCCAATGACCCGGAGATCAGGAAGTTAATTCTGCAGGAGGCCCATGATTCACCATATTCGATTCACCCAGGAAATACCAAGATGTATTTGGATTTGAAGGATACTATCTGGTGGACCAGAATGAAGAAGGATATTGTGGAGTATGTAGCAGTTTGTGATGTATATCAGAGAGTAAAGGCAGAGCATCAGAAGCCAGCAGGATTGCTACAGCCATTGCCAATACCCGAATGGAAGTGGGATAAGTTTGGCATGGATTTTATTACAGGATTGCCCAGAACTCGTTCAAGCTATGACTCGATTTGGGTTGTAGTCGATCATTTGACAAAGGTAGCTCATTTCATCCCAGTGAAGACTACCTACACTAGTGCCAAGTTGGCAAAGATATATAGGACCAGGATCGTATGTCTGCATGGAGTTCCAAGGAGCATTGTATCAGATAGAGGAACCCAGTTTACCTCAAAGTTCTGGAATCAGTTGCATGAAACTATGGGAACCAGACTGGAGTTTAGCACAGCTTTCCACCCGCAGACCGATGGGCATACTGAGAGAGTCAATCAGATTTTGGAGGATATGCTAAGAGCTTGCGTGCTAGATTACATATCTAGTTGGGATGAGAATTTGCCATATGCGGAGTTCTCTTACAACAACAGCTATCAGTCCAGTTTGACGATGGTCCCTTTCGAAGCCTTGTACGGAAGGAGGTGCAGGACCCCATTGTCTTGGGATGAAGTTGGAGACCGTCAGTTGTTTGGACCGGATCTGATAAGGGAGTCTGAATAGAAAGTGAAATTGATTCGCGATAGGCTCAAGGTATCCCAATCCAGACAGAAGAGTTATGCAGATTCTAAACGCAAGGAGACAGTATACGAAGTTGGAGACCGAGTTTATCTTTGAGTATCACCACTTCGAGGAGTTAAGCGCTTTGGAGTTAAGGGAAAGCTAGCGCCACGTTTTGTAGGCCCATACAAAGTTTTGGAACGTATGGGAGAAGTAGCCTACAAGTTGGAATTACCTGAAGGATTGTCAGGAGTTCACGACGTGTTCCACATATCCCAGTTGAAGAAGTGCCACGCAGAGATGGCTGATATACCACTGAGAGATACGGTACCACTGGAAGCAATTCAGTTGGACAGTGGTTTGACCTATCAGGAGAAACCAGTTAAGATTCTAGAGTATGCCAGTCGAGTCACCCACAACAAGGTTATCAAGTTTTGCAAGGTTCAGTGGAGCCACCACACGGAGGATGAAGCCACCTGGGAGCGAGAGGAAGATTTGCTGAAGGACCACCCTCACCTATTTTCTAGCCAACTCGAATCTCGAGGGCGAGATTCATCTTAAGGGGGGTAGGTTTGTAACATCCCAAATTTTCAATTTGGAATGCTATGCACTAGATCATCATTGCATATCATATTTATTGCATTTTGGTTGATCCTAGAAATTTCACGCAACTCAAGGACCCTCGGAGAGAGTTGGGGATTTCTTTATTTTCATATTTGAGTTGTCTCAAATTTTGAAAATAGGATCATTTGATTTTATTTATTTTATCTTCAATTATTTCTATTACAAAAATATGAGAGAGGGCATAAAATGACTTTCCCAAAATAAAGAAATATTGAGGATTTAATAAAAAAATCAAATAAGATTTTATTTTGGTTTTATTTGCTATTTTATTTGAATTTAGGAAAAATGCGCATTTATCAAAATTGCATTTAGGCCCCAAATAAATGTTCATCCTGTGCAGCTTGATTTTAGAACCGGGGAAAATTTATTTCGGGATTTTTGGAGTCCGTTTAGTATTTCTTTTGTTTTTTCTTCTGAGCGTTATTATTTAAAAAAAAAGGAGTCCGAACCGACCTTGGGCCGTAACCGGCCAGGACTCTCCTGGCCGGGCCTCTTATAAGCCGCGCCCCGCCCCCGGCCGAAGCCCAAGCTGCCACCCCGCCCAAACCCTAACCCTAGCCAGCGCCGCACCCCGCCGCGTTGCCGCCGCCCCGCCGCCGCCCCGCCGCCCCGCCGCCGCCCCGCCGTACTCGCCGCCGCTCGCCGGACCGCCGCCACCGCCGGAGTCGTCGGAGGTAGTTTTTTTAGCCTTCGGTTTTTCTCGAAAAACCGTTCGGTTTTCCGACGGTTTTGCTCGATTTTTAGTTTTGTTTTTTTAAATAGATCGGTTTTTCTAGTTTATTTAATTAGCGAGCGTTCGTCCGTTCGTTCGTTTTAACGAACATTCGTCATTTTTCTTTTTCTCAGATTAAATCCGCGATTTTTCTGATCGCGATCTCTGATCTGATTTTCGTTTTAGTCTAACTTTTCGTTCGTTTATCGGAATCAGGCGATTCAAGCACCTGGAGTTTCGTCTCGAAGCCCTCTTTCTGTTTAACCAACTCAAACAAGTTGTTGCCTCTATAAAAATTGCCCTAGATCCAGAATAGTAAATGAAGCCTGTTTCCTTTGCCGTTTGTCTTTCGTTGCTTCGTTCGATTTGATTCTTTTTGCCAACCGGAGTTCTTGAGTTGAACTTTCTGGTTAGATCTCTTATTTGAGTTTTCCCTGTGCATTAGTTGAGTACTTATTGTATGCTTATTTGTTTGCGATAGAGTACCCGGAGTGCGCCGCTTGCTACTTCGATCGCTAGGTTTCCCGGATCATATGCAAGGCAAGTAACACTTTGATCATGCGTTCCAACTACCCAGTTTTATTGCATCAGATCAATCCTCACACTTTGCATGATTAGGATCTAATTAAATTGTGGGTTTGGGAAGTAGATGAGGTAGAACCTATTACCTGTTATTATCAAACCTTTGGGAGTTACTTCTACGTTTGCCTATTATGCCATGCTATGCTAGTAGAGGTGGATTGGGTGAGTGTATCCATGACAGATGTGACATGTTAACTAATGGTTTACTTAAGGTGGCAACTTAAATACACATCTGGGTGGATTGAGGCACCTGGGTATTCCAGGATTGCCTATTTTTTTATGGACCGCCACCCAGGCTCAAAGGGATCATGAGATTATTCATGCTAGAAACTTCCGTGTGCAGCCACAAGCTACTATGGGGTCTAGCATAGTTGACTAAGTTGTGCGAACTCTTACAGTGGTAGACTAGCAGATGTAGGGGAAAGTAGGTGTAACGGTCTACCCGATCGTAAGGTGCCAGCGCTTCTGAAAGACTATGTCTCGGTCATCCGTTTCTCAAACACCATGTAGTGCGAGAAACCAAATGGAGGCGATCGAGTCTTGTGGGGAAAAGTGCGCAAACCTCTGCAGAGTGAATAAACTAATCATGATTAGCCGTGTCCCCGATTATGGACATCTTGAGTATCTAGTACCTGGATTATCATGTGAATCTCAACATGTTACTCTAAAATTTAATTTTGTTGGGTTTTGTTTAATGATGATGCTTAATTGGGATTGAGAATGCTGTCAACCATTATCAATGTTTAACAACTACCATGATAGTTAAATAAATTTATTCCTTTGCAGTAGGGAAAAATTGGCTTTACGCAAAACTGTAACCATAGAGCTTTCCGCCATGCAAATATGCATATAGAATAGCTGTTAAATTCCATTACTCTCTATGTGTTACTTTGCCAGCATATTCCATGTGCTGACCCGTTTCGGGCTGCAACGTTAATGTTGCAGACTTTTCAGACGACAATTAAGGAGTTTTAGGTCGTGGTTCTATACTCAGTGATGCCGTTGGAGTTGATGGACTCACTTATCTTCCAAGCCTTCCGCTGTTATCGTTATTAGATGGCCTTAAGCCATATTTATTTTAATAAGTTCTCTTTTGAGACACTCGATGTAATAAGTGTGTGATTGCTACTCTGTTATAAATCCTTCAAGTACTGTGTGGTGTCAGCATTACTGATCCAGGGATGACACCTGAGCACAGAGATTGGACCGTTTGAGGTCTGGTCGCTACAATATGGATCTAAAGTTGGAGTAACTTTGAAAAATATTAAAGAGAAGGAACCTATAGTTAATGAAAGAATAAATCATGATTTCACTAGAATCGATAAACTTAAGGGTATCATTACCAACTTGGGAACCACTTTTTATTCCGTAAAGAATACTCCAAGTCCTCCAACTGAAATTTGCAAGCTTATGTATGTTCCTAAGAATAAGGGTGAATCCTCTAGAAAAAAAACTGCGGATCTCAAATCTATAAGTATTCATCATAATCTTTTTGCTATCATTAAGGAACCATTTGCTACTAATGATTTTTTCGATCTTGTGCCTAGAAGTTTGATTATTGATAAAAGGAAAGAAACTCCTAAAGGTGATAAATGTCTAATTAAAGAATTATAACTAAAGATGGCAACACCTAGATCTATCCTTGCTTTTATGCCTAGCTAGGGGCGTTAAACGATGGCGCTTGTTGGGAGGAAACCCAATTTTATTTTCATTCCTTGATTTTTGCTCCTGTTTAGTAATAAATAATTTATATAGCCTATTTTTTGGTTGTGTTTTTTGTGTTTAATTAATGTTTGTGCCAAGTAGAACCATTGGGAAGACTTGGGGAAAGTCTTTTTAATCTTGCTGTAAAAAACAGAAACTTTAGCGCTTACGAGAATTGCTGCCATTTTTATTTGGAAAGTGCTATTTAGTTAATTCTTTTTGCAGATGATTAATAGATAAATTACGCACGTTCAGAAATTTATTTTTCAGAATTTTTGGGGTTCTAGATTTTGCGTTAGCTACAGATTACTACAGACTGTTCTGTTTTTGACGGATCCTGTTTTTCGTGTGTTGTTTTCTTATTTTAATGAATCTATGGCTAGTAAAATAGTTTATAAACCATAGAGAAGTTGGAATACAGTAGGTTTAACACCAATATAAATAAATAATGAGTTCATTACAGTAACTTAAAGTGGTGTTTTGTTTTCTTTCGCTAACGGAGCTCACGAGATTTTCTACTTTAAATTTTGTGTTGTGAAGTTTTCAAGTTTTGGGTAAAAGATTTGATGGATTATGGAACAAGGAGTGGAAAGAGCCTAAGCTTGGGGATGCCCTGAAGGAAATATGCCCTAGAGGCATTAATAAAGTTATTATTTATTTCCTTATTTCATGATAAATGTTTATTATTCATGCTAGAATTGTATTAACCGGAAACATAATACTTGTGTGAATACATAGACAAACTAAACGTCACTAGTATGCCTCTACTTGACTAGCTCGTTGATTGAAGATGGTTATGTTTCCTAACCATAGACATGTGTTGTCATTTGATTAATGGGATCACATCATTAGGAGAATGATGTGATTGACATGACCCATTCCATTAGCTTAGCACCCGATCATTTAGTATGTTGCTATTGCTTTCTTCATGACTTATACATGTTCCTATGACTATGAGATTATGCAATACCGTTTACCGGAGGAACACTTTGTGTGCTACCAAACATCACAACGTAACTGGGTGATTATAAAGGAGCTCTACAGGTGTCTCCAAAGGTGAATGTTGGGTTGGCGTATTTCGAGATTAGGATTTGTCACTCCGATTGTCGGAGAGGTATCTCTAGGCCCTCTCGGTAATGCACATCACATAAGCCTTGCAAGCATTACAAGTAATGAGTTAGTTGCAAGATGATGTATTACAAAATGAGTAAAGAGACTTGCTGGTAACGATATTGAACTAGGTATTGAGATACCGACGATCGAATCTCAGACAAGTAACATACCGATGACAAAGGGAACAACGTATGTTGTTATGCGGACTGATCGATAAAGATCTTCGTAGAATATGTAGGAGCCAATATGAGCATCCAGGTTCCGCTATTGGTTATTGACCGGAGCCGTGTCTCGGTCATGTCTACAATGTTCTCGAACCCGTAGGGTCCGCACGCTTAAGGTTTCGATGACAGTTATATTATGAGTTTATGAGTTTTGATGTACCGAAGGAGTTCGGAGTCCCGGATGAGATCGGGGACATGACGAGGAGTCTCGAAATGGTCGAGACATAAAGATCGATATATTGGACGACTATATTCGGACATCGGAAAGGTTCCGAGTGGTTCGGGTATTTTTCGGAGTACCGGGGAGTTACAGGAATACGGGAGAAGAAGTATATGGGCCTTATTGGGCTTTAGGGGAGAGGGAGAGGCAAGCCGTGCGCCCCCCCAAGGCCTAGTCCGAATTGGACTAGGGGGAGGGGCTGCGCCCCCTCCTTCCTTCTCTTCCCTCTTACCCTTCCTTGTCTCCTACTCCTACTACATGGAAGGACTCCTGGTTGGACTAGGAAAGGGGGAATCCTACTCCCGGTGGGAGTAGGACTCCCCTAGGGCGCGCCATAGAGAGGGCCGGCCCTCCCCTCCTCCACTCCTTTATATACGGGGGCAGAGGGCACCCCATAGACACACAAGTTGATCCTCGTGATCGTTTTCTTAGCCGTGTGCGGTGCCCCCCTCCACCATACTCCTCGATAATATTGTAGCGGTGCTTAGGCGAAGCCCTGCGACGGTAGAACATCAAGATCGTCACCACGCCGTCGTGCTGACGGAACTCTTCCCCGAGACTTTGCTGGATCGGAGTCTGGGGATCGTCACCGAGCTGAACGTGTGCTGGAACTCGGAGGTGCCGTAGTTTCGGTGCTTGATCGGTCGGGCCGTGAAGACGTACGACTACATCAACCGCGTTGTGCTAACGCTTCCGTTGTTGGTCTACAAGGGTACGTAGATCACACTCTCCCCTCTCGTTGCTATGCATCACCATGATCTTGCGTGTGTGTAGGAATTTTTTTGAAATTACTACGTTCCCCAACAGTGGCATCCGAGCCTAGGTTTTATGTGTTGATGTTATATGCACGAGTAGAACACAATTTAGTTGTGGGCGATATAAGTCATACTGCTTACCAGCATGTCATACTTTGGTTCGGCGGTATTGTTGGACGAAGCGGCCCGGACCGACATTACGCATACGCTTACGCGAGACCGGTTCTCCCGACGTGCTTTGCACAAAGGTGGCTAGCGGGTGACAGTTTCTCCAACTTTAGTTGAACCAAGTGGTGCTACACCCGGTCCTTGCGAAGGTTAAAACAACACCAAGTTGACAAACTATCGTTGTGGTTTTGATGCGTAGGTAAGATTGGTTCTTGCTTAAGCCCGTAGCAGCCACGTAAAACTTGCAACAACAAAGTAGAGGACGTCTAAATTGTTTTTGCAGGGCATGTTGTGATGTGATATGGTCAAGACGTGATAAGATATAAGTTGTTGTATGAGATGATCATGTTTTGTTGAAGTTATCGGCAACTGGCAAAATCCTTATGGTTGTCTCTCTATTGCATAAGATGCAAGCGTCCAATAATTGCTTTACTTTATCGCTATGCGATAGCAATAGTTGCAAGAGCAATTGTTGGTGAGATGACCACATGACGACACATTGATATAGATCAAGATGATGGAGATCATGGTGTCATGCCGGTGATGATAGAGATCATGACAGTACTTTGGAGATGGAAATCAAAGGCGCAAGATGATGATGGCCATATCATGTCACATATTTTGATTGCATATGATGTTTATCTTTTATACATCTTATATTGCTTAGTTTGATGGTAGCATTCTAAGATGATCTCTCACTAATTATCAACAAGTGTTCTCCCTGAGTATGCACCGTTGCGAAAGTTCTTTGGGTTGAGACACCACGTGATGATCGGGTGTGATAGGCTCTATGTTCAAATACAACGGGTGCAAAACAGTTGCACACGCGGAATACTCAGGTTATACTTGACGAGCCAAGCATATACAGATATGGCCTCGGAACACGGAGACCGAAAGGTCGAGCGTGAATCATATAGTAGATATGATCAACATAGTGATGTTCACCAATGAAACTGCTCCATCTCACGTGATGATCGGACATGGTTTAGTTGATTTGGATCACGTGATCACTTAGAGGAGTAGAGGGATGTCTATCTAAGTGGGAGTTCTTAAGTAATATGATTAATTGAACTTAAATTTATCATCAACTTAGTCCTGGTAGTATTTTGCAAATTATGTTGTAGATCAATAGCTCGCGTTGTTGCTTCCCTGTGTTTATTTTGGTATGTTCCTAGAGAAAATTGTGTTGAAAGATGTTAGTAGCAACGATGCGGATTGGATCCGTGATCTGAGGTTTATCCTCATTGCTGCACAGAAGAATTATGTCCTTGATGCACCGCTAGGTGACAGACCTATTGCAGGAGCAGATGCAGACGTTATGAACGTTTGGCTAGCTCAATATGATGACTACTTGATAGTTTAGTGCACCATGCTTAATGGCTTAGAATCGGGACTTCAAAGACGTTTTGAACGTCATGGACCATATGAGATGTTCCAGGAGTTGAAGTTAATATTTCAAGCAAATACCCGAGTTGAGAGATATGAAATCTCCAACAAGTTCTATAGCTAAAAGATGGAGGAGAATCGCTCAACTAGTGAGCATGTGCTCAGATTGTCTGGGTACTACAATCACTTGAATTAAGCGGGAGTTAATCTTCCAGATAAGATAGTGATTGACAGAATTCTCTAGTCACCATCACCAAGTTAGTAGAACTTCGTGATGAACTATAGTATGCTAGGGATGACGAAAATGACTCCCGAGCTTTTCATGATGATGAAATCGATGAAGGTAGAAATCAAGAAAGAGGATCAAGTGTTGATGGTTGACAAGATCACTAGTTTCAAGAAAAGGGCAAAGGGAAAAAGGGGAACTTCAAGAAAAACAGCAAGCAAGTTGCTGCTCAAGTGAAGAAGCCCAAGTATGATCCTAAGCATGAGACTAAGTGCTTCTACTGCAAAGGGACTGGTCACTGGAAGCGGAACTACCCCAAGTGATTGGTGGATAAGAAGGATGGCAAAGTGAACATAAGTATATTTGATATACATGTTATTGATGTGTACTTTACTCGTGTTTAAAGCAACCCCTCAGTATTAGATACTAGTTCAGTTGCTAAGATTAGTAACTCGAAATGGGAGTTGCAGAATAAACAGAGACTAGTTAAGGGTGAAGTGACGATGTGTGTTGGAAGTGGTTCCAAGATTGATATGATCATCATCGCACACTCCCTATACTTTCGGGATTAGTGTTGAACCTAAATAAGTGTTATTTGGTGTTTGCGTTGAGCATGAATATGATTTGATCATGTTTATTGCAATACGGTTATTCATTTAAGTAAGAGAATAAATTGTTGTTCTGTTTACATGAATAAAACCTTATATGGTTACACACCCAATGAAAATGGTTCGTTGGATCTCGATCGTAGTGATACACATATTCATAATATTGAAACCAAAAGATGCAAAGTTAATAATGATGGTGCAATTTATTTGTGGCACTGCCGTTTAGGTCATATTGGTGTAAAACGCATGAAGAAAATCCATGCTGATGGGCTTTTGGAATCACTTGATTATGAATCAGTTGATGCTTGCGAACCATGCCTCATGGGCAAGATGACTAAGACTCCGTTCTCCGGAACAAAGGAGCGAGCAACAGATTTGTTGGAAATCATACATACTGATGTATGTGGTCCGATGAATATTGAGCCTCGTGGCATGTATCATTATTTTCTAATCTTCATAGATGATTTGAGCAGATATGAGTATATCTACTTGATGAAACACAAGTCTGAAACATTTGAAAAGTTCAAAGAATTTCAGAGTGAAGTGGAGAATCATCGTAACAAAAATAAAAGTTTCTGCGATATGATCGCATAAGTAAAATATTTGAGTTACGAGTTTGGCCTTCAGTTAAAAACAATGTGAAATAGTTTCACTACTCACGCCACCTGGAACACCACAGCATAATGGTGTGTCCAAACGTCATAACCGTACTTTATTGGATATAGTGCAATCTATGATTTCTCTTACCGATCTACCACTATCATATTGGGGTTATGCATTAGAGACAGCTGCATTCACGTTAAAAAGGGCACCATCTAAATCCGTTGAGACGACACAATCTGAATTATGGTTTGGCAAGAAACCAAAGTTGTCATTCTTAAAATTTTGGGTTGTGATGCTTACGTGAAAAAGTTTCATCCTGATAAGCTCAAACCCAAACTGGAGAAATATGTCTTCATAGGATACCCAAAGGAAAATGTTGGGTACACCTTCTATCACAGATCCGAAGGCAAGATATTCGTTGCTTAGAATGGATCCTTTATAGAGAAGGAGTTTCTCTCGAAAGAAGTGAGTGGGAGGAAAGTAGAAAACTTGATAAGGTAATTGTACCTTCTCCATATTGGAAAGTAGTTCATCACAGAAATCTGTTCTTGTGACTACTACACCAATTAGTGAGGAAGCTAATGATGATGATCATGTAACTTCAGATCAAGTTACTACCGAATCTCATAGGTAAACCAGAGTGAGATCCGCACCAGAGTGGTACGTTAATCCTCTTCTGGAAGTCATGTTACTAGACCATGACGAACTTGCGAACTATGAGGAAGCGATGATGAGCCCAGATTCCGCGAAATGGTTTGAGGCCATGAAATCTGAGATATGATCCATGTATGAGAACAAAGTATGGACTTTGGTTGACATGCCCGATGTTCGGCAAGCCATTGAGATTAAATGGATCTTCAAGAGGAAGACGGACGCTGATAGTAGTGTTACTATCTACAAAGCTAGAATTGTCGCAAAAAGGTTTTCGACAAGTTCAAGGGATTGACTACGGTGAGACCTTCTCACCCGTAGCGATGCTTAAGTTTGTCCGAATCATGTTAGCAATTGCCGCATTTTATGATTATGAAATTTGGCAAATGGATGTCAAAACTGAATTCCTGAATGGATTTCTGCAAGAAGAGTTGTATATGATGCAGCCGGAAGGTTTTGTCGATCCAAAGGGAGCTAACAAAGTGTGCAAGCTCCAGCGATCCATCTATGGACTGGTGCAAGCATCTCGGAGTTGGAATATACGCTTTGATAAGTTGATCAAAGCATATAGTTTTATACAGACTTGCGGTGAAGCCTGTATTTACAAGAAAGTGAGTGGGAGCACTACAACATTTCTGATAAGTATATGTGAATGACATATGGTTGATCGGAAATAATGTAGAATTATTCTGCAAAGCATAAAGAAGTGTTTGAAAGGAGTTTTTTTTCAAAGAAAGACCTCAGTGAAGCTGCTTACATATTGAGCATCAAGATCTATAGAGATAGATCAAGATGCTTGATAAGTTTTTTTCAGTGAGTACATACCTTGACAAGATTTTGAAGTAGTTCAAAATGGAACAGTCAAAGAAAGAATTCTTGCCTGTGGTACAAGGTGTGAAATTGAGTAAGACTCAAAGCCCGACCACGGCAGAAAATAGAATGAGAATGAAAGTCATTCCCTATGCCTTGGCCATAGGTTCTATAAAGTATGCCATGCTGTGTACCAGACCTATTGTATACCCTACACTAATTTTGGCAAGGGAGTACAATAGTGATCTAGAGTAGATCACTGGACAGCGGTCAAAATTATCCTTAGTGGAATAAGGAAATATTTCTCAATTATGGAGGTGACAAAAAGGTTCGTCGTAAAAAGTTACATCGATGCAAGTTTTAACACAGATCTGGATGACTCTAAGTCTCGATCTAGAGACATATTGAAAGTGGGAGCAATTAGCTAGAGTAGCTCCGTGCAGAGCATTGTAGACATAGAATTCACAAAATACTTACGGATCTGTATGTGACAGACCCGTTGACTAAAATTATCTCACAAGCAAAACATGATCACACCTTAGTACTCTTTGGGTGTTAATCACATAAATGATGTGAACTAGATTACTGACTCTAGTAAACCCTTTGGGTATAGGTCACATATCAATGTGAACTATGGGTGTTAACCACATAAAGATGTGAACTATTGATGTTAGATCACATGGCGATGTGAACTAGATTATTGACTCTAGTGCAAGTGGGAGACTGAAGGAAATATGACCTAGAGGCAATAATAAAGTTATTATATATTTCCTTATTTCATGATAAATGTTTATTATTCATGCTAGAATTCTATTAACCGGAAACATAATACTTGTGTGAATACATAGACATACTAAACGTCACTATTATGCCTCTACTTGACTAGCTCGTTGATCGAAGATGGTTATGTTTCCTAACCATAGACATGTGTTGTCATTTGATTAATGGGATCACATCATTAGGAGAATGATGTGATTGACATGACCCATTCTATTAGCTTAGCACCCGATCGTTTAGTATGTTGCTATTGCTTTCTTCATGACTTATACATGTTCCTATGACTATGAGATTATACAACTCCCGTTTACCGGAGGAACACTTTGTGTGCTACCAAAGTCACAACGTAACTGGGTGATTATAAAGGAGCTCTACAGGTGTCTCCAAAGGTGAATGTTGGGTTGGCGTATTTCGAGATTAGGATTTGTCACCTCGATTGTCGGAGAGGTATCTCTGGGCCCTCTCGGTAATGCACAACAAATAAGCCTTGCAAGCATTACAACTAATGAGTTAGTTGCGAGATGATGTATTATGAAACGAGTAAAGAGACTTGCCGGTAACGAGATTGAACTAGGTATTGAGATACCGACGATCGAATCTCGGGCAAGTAACATACCGATGACAAAGGGAACAACGTATGTTGTTATGCGGTCTGACCGATAAAGATCTTCGTAGAATATGTAGGAGCTAATATGAGCATCCAGGTTCCGCTATTGGTTATTGACCGGAGCCGTGTCTCGGTCATGTCTACATTGTTCTCGAACCCGTAGGGTCCGCACGCTTAAGGTTTCGATGGCAGTTATATTATGAGTTTATGAGTTTTGATGTACCGAATGAGTTCGGAGTCCCGGATGAGATCGGGGACATGACGAGGAGTCTCGAAATGGTCGAGACGTAAAGATCGATATATTGGACGACTATATTCGGACATCGGAAAGGTTCCGAGTGGTTCGGGTATTTTTCGGAGTACCGGGGAGTTACGGGAATACGGGAGAAGAAGTATATGGGCCTTATTGGGCTTTAGGGGAGAGGGAGAGGCAGGCCACGCGCCCCCCAAGGCCTAGTCCGAATTGGACTAGGGGGAGGGGCTGCTCCCCCTCCTTCCTTCTCTTCCCTCTTCCCCTTCCTTGTCGCCTACTCCTACTACATGGAAGGACTCCTAGTTGGACTAGGAAAGGGGGAATCCTACTCCCGGTGGGAGTAGGACTCTCCTAGGGCGCGCCATAGAGAGGGCCGACCCTCCCCTCCTCCACTCCTTTATATACGGGGGCAGGGGCACCCCATAGACACACAAGTTGATCCTCGTGATCGTTTTCTTAGCCGTGTGCGGTGCCCCCCTCCACCATACTCCTCGATAATATTGTAGCGGTGCTAAGGATAAGCCCTGCGACGGTAGAACATCAAGATCGTCACCACGCCGTCGTGCTGACGGAACTCTTCCCCGACACTTTGCTGGATCAGAGTCCGGGGATCGTCATCGAGCTGAACGTGTGCTAAAACTCGGAGGTGCCATAGTTTCGGTGCTTGATCGGTCGGGCCGTGAAGACGTACGACTACATCAACCGCGTTGTGCTAACGCTTCCGCTGTCGGTCTACAAGGGTACGTAGATCACACTCTCCCCTCTCGTTGCTATGCATCACCATGATCTTGCGTGTGCGTAGGAATTTTTTTTGAAATTACTACGTTCACCAACATGCCCATGGCACCCCAAGATAATATAAGGACACCTAAAAGCCAAAGGTTTGGGATGCCCCGGAAGGCATCCCCTCTTTCGTCTACTTCCATCGGTAACTTTACTTGGAGCCATATTTTTATTTACCACATGATATGTGTTTTGCTTGGAGCGTATTGTATTATTTGAGTCTTTATTTGTTAGTTTTCCACAATCATCCTTGCTGTACACACCTTTTGAGAGAGACACACATGACTCGGAAATTGTTAGAATAGTCTATGTGCTTCACTTATATCTTTTGAGTTATATAGTTTTTGCTCTAGTGGTTCACTTATATCTTTTAGAGCACGTCGGTGGATTTGTTTTATAGAAACTATTGTTCTCTCATGCTTCACTTAGATTATTTTGAGAGTCCTACAAAACATCATGGTAATTTGCTTTAATTATGTTAGGCATTCAAGATTAATAATTTTTTTTCTTATTAGTGTGTCGAATACTATGAGAAGTTTGATACTTGATAATTGTTTTGAGATATAGACACTACTAGGGAAAAGACTAGCAGCAGCACGGGTTTTGGGCCTATTAGCAGCGCGGGGGCCGGCACTACTAATAAGGCGCTACAGCTAACATATAGCAGCAGCACGGGTGCCACCCGCGCTACTACTACGTCCGTTAGTAGTAGCGTGGGTAAAAACCCGCGCTACTACTAACCCGCGGAATTTTTTTTCGAATTTTTTGCGCGAATTTTCAAATTTCTGAATTATTTTAACCTCTAATCTCTAATCACCCTCATCGCTGCTCAATTTAATCTCTAATCACCCACTACTAGAGAAAAGACTAGCAGCAGCGCGGGTTTTGGGCCTATTAGCAGCGCGGGGGCCGGCACTACTAATAAGGCGCTACAGCTAACGTATAGCAGCAGCGCCGGTGCCACCCGCGCTACTACTACGTCCGTTAGTAGTAGCGTGGGTAAAAACCCGCGCTACTACTAACCCGCGGAATTTTTTTTCGAATTTTTTGCGCGAATTTTCAAATTTCTGAATTATTTTAACCTCTAATCTCTAATCACCCTCATCGCTGCTCAATTTAATCTCTAATCACCCATCATCATTCCAAATCATCTATCTTCCCGGACGGTCACCCATCCTCTCACTACTCCAGCCTGAGCACGCTTAACTTCCGGGTTCTATTCTCCCTCAATTCCAAGTCTGCACTTGTTGTTTTCCTGACAATAGTAAGATGTCAATCCTATTAACCCTCGGGAGTTTAGCTTGAGCATGAAGTCACACATTTTGCTGTTTGAGTTTAAAACTATTGTTCTAAAAAAATATTATTTAGTAACACTAATATTTCTTGAATAAGGAGTTTGACCACATTTTGACCACAATTTAACCAGATTTGACCAAAATTCCAAAAAACTGAAATAATTATTTAGTAACACTAATATTCTTGAATAATTATTTAGTAACACTAATACTTCTTGAATAAGTAGTTTGACCACAGTTTGACCAGATTTGACCAAAATAAAAAAAAACTGAAATTTGAGCATAACTTTTTTTCCTTTTAGAATTTGAGGATTCTAAAAATTTGCAAACAGGCCGTAGGCGGTCTCCATCGTATGCGGATTTTCATGCTGAACATTTTGATATATTATACGTTTTTTCTGACATCGTATGCAAAAGTTATAGCCGTTTTACATTTTCCCTACACTTTTTGCAAAACATGTCCAAATTTAAGTTTTTAAATTTTCCTAACTAGTATATGTAGTAACATAACTACATCTCGAAGGATTTTCATTTTTGAAACATTTTGATATATTATACGTTTTTTCTAACATCGTATGCCAAAGTTGTAGCCGTTTTACATTTTCCCTACACTTTTTGCAAAACATGTCCAAATTTAAGTTTTTAAATTTTCCTAACTAGTAGATGTAGTAACATAACTACATCTCGAAGGATTTTAATTTTTGAAGTTTTTATCATTTTCTTTTGCTTTTTACAAAACCGAAAAGGCGATCCACGGGGGGGGGGGGGGGCGTAGAGTTTCAAAATGGGACCTTTAGTCCTTTAGTAGTAGCGAGGGATTTTACCCCTCGCTACTACTATGGCATGTCCCGGAGGGGCACGGTTGAGACCTCCTAGTAGTAGCGAGGGGTAAAAACTTAGTAGTAGCGCGGGTTTATAACCCTCGCTACTACTATGGCATGGCCCAGGGGCACGGTAGAGACCGCTTAGTAGTAGCGAGGGGTTAAAACCAGCGCTACTGCTATCAACTTAGTAGTAGCGAGGGTTAAAAACCCGCGCTACTACTATGGCATGTCCCGGGGGGCACGGTAGAGACCGCTTAGTAGTAGCGAGGGTAAAAAACCAGCGGTACTGCTATCAACTTAGTAGTAGCGAGGGTTAAAAACCCGCGCTACTGCTACTTAGTAGCAGCGCCTAATTTTAAAGCGCGCTGCTGGTAAGATTCTGTGTATAGGCTTTTCCCTAGTAGTGAGAGATGGTGATATTAGAGTCATGCTAGTTGAGTAGTTGTGAATTTGAGAAATAATTGTGTTAAAGTCTGTGATTCCCGTAGCATGCATGTATGGTGAACCGTTATGTGATGAAGTTGGAGCATGATTTATTTATTCATTGTCTTCCTTATGAGTGGCGGTCGGGGACGAGCGATGGTCTTTTCCTACCAATCTATCCCCCTAGGAGCATGCGCGTAATACTTTTCTTTGATAACTTATAGATTTTTGCAATAAGTATATGAGTTCTTTATGACTAAGGTTGAGTCCATGGATCATACCAACTTTTCGTCCTTCCACCATTGCTAGCCTCTCTAATACCGCGCACCTTTCACCGGTATCATACACCCACCATATACCTTCCTCAAAACAGCCACCATACCTACCTATCATGGCATTTATATAGCCATTCCGAGATATATTGCCATGCAACTTTCCACCGTTCCATTTACTATGACACGCTCCATCATTGTCATATTGCTTTGCATGATCATGTAGTTGACATTGTATTTGTGGCAAAGCCACCATTCATAATTCTTTCATACATGTCACTCTTGATTCATTGCATATCCCGGTACACCGCCGGAGGCATTCACATAGAGTCATATTTTGTTCTAAGTATTGAGTTGTAATTATTGAGTTGTAAGTAAATAAAAGTGTGATGATCATCATTTTTAGAGCATTGTCCCAAGTGAGGAAAGGATGATGGAGACCATGATTACCCGACAAGTCGGGATGAGACTCCGGACGAAAAAAAAGAGGCCATAAGAAAAAGGCCCAAATAAAAAAATAAATATGAGAGAAAAAGAGAGAACGGACATAGCTACTATCCTTTTACCACACTTGTGCTTCAAAGTAGCACCATGATCTTCATAATAGAGAGTCTCCTATGTTATCACTTTCATATACTAGTGGGAATTTTTCATTATAGAACTTGGCTTGTATATTCCAATGATGGGCTTCCTCCAAAAGCCCTAGGTCTTCGTGAGCAAGCGAGTTGGATACACACACACTTAGTTCCTTTTGTTGAGCTTTCATATACCTATAGCTCTAGTGTCTCCGTTGCATGGCAATCCCTACTCACTCACATTGATATCTATTGATGGGAATCTCCATAGCCCGTTGATACGCCTAGTTGATGTGAGACTATATTCCCCTTTTTTGTGTCCTCCACAACCACCATTCTATTCCACCTAAAGTTCTATGTCCATGGCTCACGCTCATGTATTGCGTGAAGATTGAAAAGGTTTGAGAACACCAAAAGTATGAAACAATTGATTGGCTTGTCATCAGGGTTGTGCATGATTTAAATACTTTGTGTGGTGAAGATAGAGCATAGCTAGACTATATGATTTTGTAGGGATAACTTTCTTTGGCCATGTTATTTTGAAGAGACATAATTGCTTAGTTAGTATGCTTGAAGTATTACTATTATTTCTAGGTCAATATTGAACTTTTGTCTTGAATCTTTCGGATCTGAATATTCGTACCACAATTAAGAAGAATTACATTGAAATTATGCCAAGTAGCATTCCACATCAAAAATTCTGTTTTTATCATTTACCTACTCGAGGACGAGCAGGAATTAAGCTTGGGGATGCTTGATACGTCTCCAACGTATCTATAATTTTTGATTGTTCCATGCTATATTATATTCTGTTGTGGACATTATTGGGCTTTATTATACACTTTTATATTATTTTTGGGACTAACCTATTAACCGGAGGCCCAGCCCAGAATTGCTGTTTTTTTGCCTATTTTAGTGTTTCGCAGAAAAAGAATATCAACCGGAGTCCAAACGGAATGAAACCTTCGGGAAGGTGTTTTTCGGAACGAACATGATCCAGAGGACTTGGACCCTACATCAAGCAATCAACAAGGAAGGAACGATGTAGGGGGGCGCGCCTACGCCTCCCAGGCGCGCCCTCCACCCTCGTGGGCCCCCTGTTGCTCCACTGACGTACTCCTTCCTCCTATATATACCTACATACCCCCAAACTACCAGATACGGAGCCAAAACCCTAATTCCACCGCGGTAACTTTCTGTATCCATGAGATCCCATCTTGGGGCCTTTTCCGGAGCTCCGCCGGAGGGGGCATTGATCACGAAGGGCTTCTACATCAACACCATAGCCTCTCCTATGAAGTGTGAGTAGTTTACTTCAGACCTACGGTCCGTAGTTATTAGCTAGATGGCTTCTTCTCTCTTTTTGGATCTCAATACAAAGTTCTCCCCCTCTCTTGTGGAGATCTATTCGATGTAATCTTCTTTTGCGGTGTGTTTGTTGAGACCGATGAATTGCGGGTTTATGATCAAGTTTATCTATGAACAATATTTGAATCTTCTCTCAATTATTTTATGTATGATTGGTTATCTTTGCAAGTCTCTTCGAATTATCAGTTTGGTTTGGCCTACTAGATTGATCTTTCTTGCATGCTGGATAGCGGTCGATGTGTGGAGTAATAGTAGTAGATGCAAGCTGGAGTTGGTCTACTTGTCTCGGACGTGATGCCTATATACATGATCATACCTAGATATTCTCATAACTAAGCTCAATTCTGTCAATTGCTCAATAGTAATTTGTTCACCCAACGTAAATACTTATGCTCCTGAGAGAAGCCACTAGTGAAACCTATGGCCCCCGGGTCTATCTTCCATCATATTAATCTTCCAACACTTAGTTATTTCCTTTGCCATTTATTTTACTTTGCATCTTTAACATAAAAATACCAACAATATTATCTTATGATATCTATTAGATCTCACTCTCGTAAGTGACCGTGTAGGGATTGACAACCCCTTATCATGTTGGTTGCGTGGATTTATTTGTTAGTGTAGGTGCGAGGGACTTGTGCGCGGCCTCCTACTGGAGTGATAACTTGGTTCTCAAAAACTGAGGGAAATACTTACGCTACTTTGTTGCATCACCCTTTCCTCTTCAAGGGAAAACCAACGCAGTGCTCAAGAGGTAGCACCTCCTCAAATTCAAAAGTTGCTATTGGAATATGCAGATTTATTTTAGGAACCAACTACTCTGCCTCCTCGTAGAGAGTTGGAGCACTCTATTCCATTAGTACCAGGAGCAGCCCCCTCAACTTAGACCTTACAGAGTGCCACAACATCAAAAGAAGGAAATGGAGGAACAAATAAAGAAACTATTGGCTGCTCATCTAATCAGACACACCCAAAGCCCTTATGCAGCACTTGTCATTTTAGTGGAGAAGAAGGATTCTTCTATGAGATTATGTACTGACTTCAGAAAATTAAATCCCCTCACAGTCAAAAATAAATTTCCTATACCTGTGATTGAAGACTTGTTGGATGAGTTACATGTAGCACAGTTCCTCTCCAAAATTGATCTGAGGTCTGGTTATCACCAAATTAGAATGAAACCCGAAGACATCCATAAAACTACTTTCAGAACCTTCCTAGGACATTTTGAATATTTGGTTATGCCATTTGGACTGTCTAATGCACCAGGTACTTTCCAGGCACTAATGAACAAAACATTCAGTCCATATCTGAGGGTGTTTGTCTTAGTTTTCTTTGATGACATATTGATACATAGTAAAACTCTGAAAGAGCATGAAGAACATATCAAGATTGTGTTACAAGTGCTCAAAGAAAACCAGTTGTTTGATAAACTCTCCAAATGTGTATTTGCTGAGAAACAAGTTGAATATCTGGGACATATTTTTCAGCTGAGGGAGTGGCTACAGATCCCAAGAAAATCTCTGCCATTGCTGACTGGCCAGTACCTGATAATGTCACTAAACTCAGGAGTTTCTTGGGATTAGCTGGTTATTATAGGAGATTCATTAAAAACTATGGAGTGATTTGTAGGCCATTGCATGACCTACTTAAAAAAGTAAATTTCTCATGGACACCAGTTCATACAACATCATTTTCTCAGCTCAAACAAGCACTTATATCAGCTCCAGTTCTAGCATTGCCAAACTTTTCTCAGCCATTTGTGCTAGGGACTGATGCATCTGGGAAAGGGATTGGAGCTGTACTAATGCAGCAAGGCAGGCCCCTGGCTTTCTATAGTTCAGCCCTCTGCCCTAGAAATGCTACAATGTCCACATATGAGAAAGAGGCCCTTGCTATACTAGAAGCATTAACGAAATGGAGACATTATCACTTGGGAAATGAGGTCATAATTAAAACAAACCAACAATCCTTGAAATTCATAACAGACCAGAAACTGACTGAAGGAGTTCAGCACAAGTTGATGATGAAACTGCTAGAATTCAACTTCACAATCCAGTACAAAAAAGGGGCTGAAAACAGAGTAGCGGATGCACTATCCAGACTGCTACCTAAGTGCATGGCAATATCTTCTCCTGTACCAGCTTGGGCTGAAGAACTGTTGGATAGTTATCTGAAAGACCCTGCAAGCAAACTACTACAAGAGAAACTGTTACTACACAAAGACCAAACTGTGGATGATTATACCATGAAATCTAGTATTATCAGGTTTAAAGGGAAAATTCTAGTGGGAAAGGTCCCTGAATTGAGAAACAAGTTGCTCACAGCTCTCCATAGCTCTCCTATAGGGGGCATTCTGGGGTTAGAGCCACTTACCAAAGAGTTAAAGGAATTTTCTACTAGTCTGGATTAAAAACTGATGTGGAAAGTCTCATTGCTTGCAGCTAGGATTGATGGAACCATTGCCTATTGCAGATATGGCTTGGGAACACATTTCTATGAATTTTATAGAAGGACTACCAAATTCTGGAGGCAAGGAAGTGATACTAGTAGTGGTGGATAGATTCACCAAATATGCCCACTTCATTCCCTTATCACATCCTGACTCAGTGCTAACAGTAGCTCAAGCAGTGGTGGATAACATAATCAAACTCCATTGTCCACCAAAACTAATCATCTCTGACAGAGATAGGATATTCACTAGCAAGATCTGGAAAGGACATATTTACATCACTGAAAGTGGACATAAGATACAGTTCAGCTTACCATCCTCAAACAGATGGCGAGACTGAGAGGGTTAATCAATGTTTGGAAACCTATCTCAGATGCATGACAACTCAGGAACCAAAGAAATGGAGTGCCTGGTTGCCCCTAGCTGAGTACTGGTACAATTCCACTTACCATACTGGTATAAAGATGTTTCCCTTCCAGGCTTTATATGGTTGCCCTCCCCCAATGATTGTTGAGTTATCAATACCAGGTCCAGAAGATGAAGAGGCCCAGGATTTTCTGACTGCAAAACAGGGGATGTTGGACCAACTCAAGACAAATTTGTCCCAAGCACAGAGTAGGATGAAAAGATTTGCTGACATGAAAAGAGTGGAAAGATGTTTTGAAATTGGGGACTTAGTATATCTCAAAATGGCACCCTACAGACTTGCAGCTTTTGGATTCAGGGGGGAAATCAAACTACACAACACGTATTATGGACCCTTTCTAGTAATTCAAATAGTGGGCAGAGCAGTTTACAAGCTACAGTTTCCTTCACATGTGAAAATTAATCCAGTTTTTCATGTTAGCCAGCTCAAGAAACATATTGGAAGCAAAGCAATTCCTACCCCAGTCTGCCAATGGTGAATGAGGATAGCACTGTCAAAACAGGACCAGTGGCAGTGTTACAAGTCAGACAAGTGCCTAGGAACAGTCTTCCGGTTGTGCAGTGGTACATCAAGTGGGAAAACCTCACTCCAACCGAAGCAACATGGGAAGATGCTGATTTTATCAAGTATACATTCCCGGAGTTCTTCAAGGCAACATTTCAATCATGAAGAGACGCAAATCAAATGCCCTGAGGACATGGCGTTTCTTAGACGGGGGCAATGTCAGGCCTGAACCTGCGAGTGTCGTCAGGATTCAGTTATCCAACGATCCAGAGCCTCCTCGCGTACCGCTTCGTCGTGAGCCGTTGATTCCCCTAATGTACCGTTATACAGTAGTAACTGTAGCTTTTCACTTGTCGGTAACTATTTCCCTATAAAACCAGCCGAGATGTGGCTGGCGTGAATCATCTCTACTTTTCTAGACTCGCGTCGGTGGCTTGCGATATACTCCAACTCAATAGCAAATATCTACAGATCTGAGATTTCTCTATACCAAATTCTCTCAAATCCTCTGCTAAATCCTCATAAGTGTAGATCGGGCCTGACACTTTGCCCTTCCATGCGGACACCATGACCTAATCCAACGTTGCCCTGAGGACGGCCACAAGCTCCTCGTCTAGTGGCCGGTTGCCAGATCCACACAGTCGCGCAGGGGCTGTGGCGGTGGGTCCCCTACGTCTTTGCTACAGACCGAGGCAAGGACGAGCAACTTTGTGCACCGCCACCCATCGCGCAGTACCACCGACGAACGCCAGGCCGTCCATGGTGGAGCATGCCACTGTTGCCACCAGGTTCACCGCATGTCGCCTTCCACGCGACCGGCCTCCACCTCAATCAGCGACGGCCCCTTCACCCATCGCAGAATCTCCCCCAATCCATCCGATCATCCTTCTAGCTCGCTCACCATGGTCGCCGAGTAGCTGTTGCCCCTGCAGCAAGGGAGGCGGGTGGTGGTGACACCCGAGAGGGCTGGGTGCAGAACAGTGCAACGATAGCTGGCTCGCTTGTGCTTTGTTTCAAATGCTACAAAGAGGGTAAGAAAGAGGAGGTAGAAGAGGACCGAGTCAATGTGCCCACATGACATTTTTTGTGCCAACTCAGCCTGACCTGAGGGCTCGGACGATTAGTGACATCAGCAAAATTCTTAGCATGCACCATCAATGTTTTTTGCCATTGTGAATTCTTCGATTCGGTGCAAAATGTCACGTTTTGTAAAATGATGGTTTTCCGTGAGTTGTGACACGAAATTGGTGGACCCGTGCATTTTACTCTATAACAATGCTCCCATCAACTCATGAATGGCAAGTCCGATCCACATGTTGTATAACGTCTGTGGTACAGTAGTGAAATTAAGTAGTAGCACATGAAATTAACTCTGTGTCATGATCAGCCTTGTCACTTAATATGTCAGCTTAAATGATCGGTGGTATAGGAGAGAAAATAAGTAGAGCGGGGGATAGAAGACCTCGGGAACAAGAACGAGAGATGGTGGACCGTGCTTCCCCGTACCTTGCTCTGGCTGTGGCTTGGCGTATGTTATATATCCAAACTGAGCGTGAGGGGCTGAGAATGGCGCCGAGTTGTGTTACCACGTGGAAAGAGATATTGCTGAATGGAAAGCATAATCAATACCTAAGGTGAGAATCCAGCTGTTGAGCTCATGATGAAGATTCAGCTCTGTACTTATGTTTTAGGGATTTTTTCCCTAAAATAGCGTTCGGAATTCTCAACAAAAATTATCTCACACACTACCATACATACATGTACCTTTCAATACCCGATGTCCGAATTTGAAAAAGAAACAACTGGTGGCTACTTGAGGCAAGGGAAACCGCGGATAGTAGCCAGGGGCGAAACTACAGCAAAAGTTACACTGGTGCACAATTTGAACACACGGTGCAAAATTAGCTAGTGAAAATTTATTAAGCAAATATGTTCCATAACTACAGTAAAAAGAATGTTTCATAAGTTCTAACATAAATTGTTGTACAAAATACTAGTACATATTCAAAAGATAATGATGAAAATGCTTACTATGGCAATGAACCAAATATTTTGAAAAGATCATTCGCATTTTCAAATAGTAAAATACATCCTCAAACACCAAGGTTTAATAACCTACAAGATAACAAGTAGATTTCAAATTTTCAACTGGAACATGGTAGAATAGCCAAAATTAAGTACATATTCCCAATCCATGCCTTGTTAGTCGAATGGCCGAAAGAAAGTACCTCTTTCCGATTCATGCCTTTTGGAGCATCTTATGATAGTACTTTTCTTCTGAGAAAAAAGATGTACATAGTAATACATGTATCAAATTACACATGAGGCAATGTAAAATTGTCTGGCAGACTCAAATATACCATAATTAGTTGTTAAAACCCTAGTCCTGCATTAATTTGTTGCCAAACCTATATCTTTTCAATGAGGTTTTATCTATTTTCTAGTACACTCCCGGTTACCATTATAAATTCCGATGATGATAAAATTGCGAACAAAAACTTTAAGAATAATATTTAGAAGAAATTATCCATGCATAGTGCGCCGATGATCGTCATCTATGCGTGATGGTTCATGTCTGCGGTGTGCTGCTAGGGTCTGAACTGGCTTGCAACATTGGCGTGGCGTGGTCTCTACGGCCGATCTCCTGGGGAACAGACGAAGGTGAATGGTGCGGAGGTTATGAGTTTTTTATGTATATTTTTGTTAATGAAAATTAGTTTAATTTCCCCCAGTTAGTCACATCAAAAGCTATGAACAATGTAAGAGATGATGTGCCAAAGCAAAGCTCCAAAACTGACAAGAAGTACATGATGGTATCTTTGGTTTTTCGTGCCATGCCTAGCGGGTGATGTAGCTCATGTTGGTTTGACCTTTGCAGGAAAGTAGTTTAAGGTAGTGTATCTTGGATAATTCATGCACGCCCCAAAACATGCACTAAAATCCTTGGTACATGATTACTGGCATATCAAGCATTTTGGAGAAGGGTGGCCAACAATATAAAAATAATAGATATCACAAATATGATATACTAACATAGTACAATATTATGAATCAAGAATATACCAAGAGCGTAATATGAATAGATTAACAAAGTTCATACAAACATGCCATAATTAGGTATGAAATTTGCAAGCTTTAGTACCGCCCTGCATAATGAATGTGAGTTTGGAAATGGAAGAATTTACCGAGTTGAACAAAATCATGCACTTCTATGAATACCATGAGAAGGAAGAAACTGAGATTGGTGGTTGGCTTCAATCGTTATGATGAATGTCAATCAATGAACGACAAAAAAGGGCAATCCAATCTTGCCAAAGATAATAGGCCAGATACGATGGGTTGTAGTGCTTTGCACACATGGGCCTTGGGCGATACACCACCTGGCCTACCCATTGAATCAGCCCTACTCACCTAGCTGACTTTTATTGAAGAACATAAATGCATACCTAAGCAATTTCCAAATTCTAAAAAAAACTAAGCAATTTCCATGGCCCCAAGTTGCTTTATACTATGACAAACATGCAAAAATGCCCACATCAACTCATGAATGACATGTCCACATGTTGTACATCGTTGGTGGTAAAGGAGTGAAATTAACTCCCATCATGATCAACCTTGTCGTTAAATTTGTCAGTTGCTTACATCGTCGGTGGTATAGGAGAGTAAATAAGTAGAAAGAATCTTTTGTCCAGTTAACACGATCGGACAGTTTTTTCCTCTGTAGAGTGCAACCAGCCATGAATATCATGTTAATAATATTATATAGTGGTGGAGCATGCCACTGTTGCCACCATGCTCACCGCATGTCGCCTTCCACGCGACTGGCCTCCACCTCAATCAGCGACGGCCCCTTCACCCATCGCAGAATCTCCCCCAATCCATCCGATCATCCTTCTAGCTCGCTCACCATGGTCGCCGAGTAGCTGTTGCCCCTACAGCAAGGGAGGCGGGCGGTGGTGACACCCGAGAGGGCTGGGTGCAGAACAGTGCAACGACAGCTGGCTCGCTTGTGCTTTGTTTCAAATGCTACAAAGAGGGTAAGAAAGAGGAGGAAGAAAAAGACCGAGTCAATGTGCCCACATGATATTTTTTCTACCAACTCAGCCTGACCTGAGGGCTTGGACGATTAGTGGTGTCATCAAAATGCTTAGCATGTACCATCAATGTTTTTTGCCGTTGTGAATTCTTCGATTCGGTGCAAAATGTCGCGTTTTGTAAAATGATGGTTTTCCGTGAGTTGTGACACGAAATTGGTGGTTTCGTGCATTTTACTCTACAACAATGCTCCCATCAACTCATGAATGGCAAGTCCAATCCACATGTTGTACAACGTCTGTGGTATAGGAGTGAAATTAAGTAGTGGCATATGAAATTAACTCTGCGTCATGATCAGCCATGTCACTTAATTTGTCAGCTTACATGATCGGTGGTATAGGAGAGAAAATAAGTAGATGGGGGGATAGAAGACCTCGGGAACAAGAACGAGAGATGGTGGACCGTGCTTCCCCGTACCTTGCTCTGGCTGTGGCTTGGCGTATGTTATATATCCAAACTGATCTTGAGGGGCTGAGAATGGCGCCGAGTTGTGTTACCACGTGGAAAGAGATATTGCTGAATGGAAAGCATAATCAATACCTAAGGTGAGAATCCGGCTGTTGAGCTCATGATGAAGATTCGGCTCTGTATTTATGTTTTAGGGTGTTTTTCCCTAAAATAGCATTCGGAATACTCAACAAAAATTATCTCACACACTACCATACATACACGTACCTTTCAATACCCGATCTCCAAATGAAAAAGAAACAACTGGTAGCTACTTGAGGCAAGGGAAGCCGCGGATGGTAGCTAGGGGCGAAACTATAGCAAAAGTTACCCTGGTGCACAATTTGAACACATGGTGCAAAATTAGCTAGTGAAAATTTATTAAGCAAATATGTTTCATAACTACAGTAAAAAGAATGTTTCATAAGTTCTAACATAGATTGTTGTACATAATACTAGTACATATTCAAAAGATAATGATGAAAATGCTTACTATGGCAATGAACCAAATATTTTGAAAAGATCATTCGCATTTTCAAATACTAAAATACATCCTCAAACACCAAGGTTTAATAACCTACAAGATAACAAGTAGATTTCAAATTTTCAACTGGAACATGGTAGAATATCCAAAATTAAGTACATATTCCCAATCCATGCCTTGTTAGTCGAAAGGCCGAAAGAAAGTACCTCTTTCCGATTCATGCCTTTTGGAGCATCTTATGATAGTACTTCTCTTCTGAGAAAAAAGATGTACATAGTAATAGATGTATCAAATTACACATGAGGCAATGTAAAATTGCCTAGCAGCCTGAAATATACCATAATTAGTTGTTAAAACCCTAGTCCTGCATTAATTTGTTGCCAAACCTATATCTTTTCAACGGGGTTTTATCTATTTTCTAGTAGTCTCCCGGCTACCATTATAAATTCCGATGATGATAAAATTGCGAACAAAAACTTTAAGAAAAATATTTAGAAGAAATTATCCATGCATAGTGCGCCGATGCTCGTCATCTATGCGTGATGGTTCATGTCTCCGGTGTGCAGCTAGGGTCTGAATTGGCTTGCAACATTGGTGTGGCGTGGTCTCTGAGGCCGATCTCCTGGGGAACAGACGAAGGTGAATGGTGCGGAGGTTACAAGTTTTTTATGTATATTTTTCTTAATGAAAATTAGTTTAATTTCCCCCAGTTAGTCACATAAAAAGCTATGAACAATGTAAGAGATGATGTGCCAAAGCAAAGCTCTAAAACTGACAAGAAGTACATGATGGTATCTTTGGTTTCTTGTGCCATGCCTGGCGGGTGATGTAGCTCATGTTGGTTTGACCTTTGCAGGAAAGTAGTTTAAGGTAGCGTATCTTGGATAATTCATGCACGCCCCAAAACATGCACCAAAATCCTTGGTACATGATTACTGGCATATCAAGCATTTTGGAGAAGGGCGGCCAACAATATAAAAATAATAGATATCACAAATATGACATACTAACATAGTACAATATTATGAATCAAGAATATACCAAGAGCGTAATATGAATAGATTAACAAAGTTCATACAAACATGCCACAATTAGGTATGAAATTTTCAAGCTTTAGTACCGCCCTGCATAATGAATGTGAGTTTGGAGATGGAAGAATTTACCGAGTTGAACAAAATCATGCACTTCTATGAATACCATGAGAAGGAAGAAACTGAGATTGGTGGTTGGCTTCAGTCGTTATGATGAATGTCAATCAATGAACGATAAAAAAGGCCATTCCAATCTTGCCAAAGATAATAGGCCAGATACGATGGGTTGTAGTGCTTTGCACACATGGGCCTTGGGCCATACACCACCTGGCCTACCCATTGAATCAGCCCTACTCACCTAGTTGACTTTTATTGAAGAACATAAATGCATACCTAAGCAATTTCCAGATTCTCAAAAAAAACCTAAGCAATTTCCATGGCCCCAAGTTGCTTTATACTATGACAAACATGCAAAAATGCCCACATCAACTCATGAATGACATGTCCACATGTTGTACATCGTTGGTGGTAAAGGAGTGAAATTAACTCCCATCATGATCAACCTTGTCGTTAAATTTGTCAGTTGCTTACATCGTCGGTGGTATAGGAGAGTAAATAAGTAGAAAGAATCTTTTGTCCAGTTAACACGATCGGACAGTTTTTTCCTCTGTAGAGTGCAACCAGCCATGAATATCATGTTAATAATATTATATAGTGGTGGAGCATGCCACTGTTGCCACCATGCAAACCGCATGTCGCCTTCCACGCGACCGACCTCCACCTCAATCAGCGACGGCCCCTTCACCCACCGCAGAATCTCCCCCAATCCATCCAATCATCCTTCTAGCTCACTCACCATGGTCGCCGAGTAGCTGTTGCCCCTGCAGCAAGGGAGGCGGGCGGTGGTGACACCCGAGAGGGCTGGGTGCAGAACAGTGCAACGATAGCTGGCTCACTTGTGCTTTGTTTCAAATGCTACAAAGAGGGTAAGAAAGAGGAGGAAGAAAAAGACCGAGTCAATGTGCCCACATGACATTTTTTCTACCAACTCAGCCTGACCTGAGGGCTTGGACGATTAGTGGCGTCATCAAAATGCTTAGCATGTACCATCAATGTTTTTTGCCGTTGTGAATTCTTCGATTCAGTGCAAAATGTCGCATTTTGTAAAATGATGGTTTTCCGTGAGTTGTGACACGAAATTGGTGGTTTCGTGCATTTTACACTACAACAATGCTCCCATCAACTCATGAATGGCAAGTCCGGTCCACATGTTGTACAACGTGTGTCGTATAGGAGTGAAATTAAGTAGTAGCACATGAAATTAACTCTGCGTCATGATCAGCCTTGTCACTTAATTTGTCAGCTTACATGATCGGTGGTATAGGAGAGAAAATAAGTAGAGGGGGGCATAGAAGACCTCAGGAACAAGAACGAGAGATGGTGAACCGTGCTTCCCCGTACCTTGCTCTGGCTGTGGCTTGGCGTATGTTATATATCTGAACTGAGCTTGAGGGGCTGAGAATGGCGCCGAGTTGTGTTACCACGTGGAAAGAGATATTGCTGAATGGAAAGCATAATCAATACCTAAGGTGAGAATCCGGCTGCTGAGCTCATGATGAAGATTCAGCTCTGTATTTATGTTTTAGGGTGTTTTTCCCTAAAATAGCGTTCGGAATTCTCAACAAAAATTGTAGGATCGAAAGTATGTCTAGAGGGGGGTGATTAGACTACTTGACCAAATAAAAACTTAACCTTTTCCCAATTTTAGTTCTTGGCAGATTTTAGCTATTGTAGGACAAGTCAAGCAATCATCACACAATTCAAGCAAGCATGCAAAGAGTATATTGGCAGCGGAAAGTAAAGCATGCAACTTGCAAGAATGTAAAGGGAAGGGTTTGGAGAATTCAAACGCAATTGGAGACACGGATGTTTTTCCCGTGGTTCGGATAGGTGGTGCTATCCTACATCCACGTTGATGGAGACTTCAACACACGAAGGGTAACGGTTGCGCGAGTCCACGGAGGGCTCCACCCACGAAGGGTAACGGTTGCGTGAGTCCACAAAGGGCTCCACCCACGAAGGGTCCATGAAGAAGCAACCACCCACAAAGGGTCCACGAAGTAGCAACCTTGTCTATCCCACCACGGCCATCGCCCACGAAGGACTTGCCTCACTAGCGGTAGATCTTCACGAAGTAGGCGATCTCCTTGCCCTTACAAACTCCTTGGTTCAACTCCACAATCTTGTCGGAGGCTCCCAAGTGACACCTAGCCAATCTAGGAGACACCACTCTCCAAGAAGTAACAAATGGTGTGTAGGTAATGAACTCCTTGCTCTTGTGCTTCAAATGATAGTCTCCCCAACACTCAACTCTCTCTCATAGGATTTGGATTTTGTGGAAAGAAGATTTGAGTGGAAAGCAACTTGGGTAAGGCTAGAGATCAAGATTCATATGGTAGGAATGGAATATCTTGGTCTCAACACATGAGTAGGTGGTTCTCTCTCAGAACATATGAGTAGGAATTGTGTATGTGTTCTGATGGCTCTCTCCACGAATGAAGAGGAGGTGGAGGGGTATATATAGCCTCCACACAAAATCCAACCGTTACACACAGTTTTCCAATCTCGGTGGGACCGAATCAACAAACTCGGTCGGACCGAAAAGGTAAACCTAGTGACCGTTAGAGATTTTCGGTGGGACTGACATGCAACTCGGTAGGACCGATATGGTTAGGGTTTGGGCATAACATAATCTCGGTGAGACCGATTATTCAAACTCGGTGAGACCGATTTTGGTAATTAGCTAACCAGAGAGTTGGTCAGGTAAACTCGGTGGGACCGATTTGCTCTTTCGGTGAGACCGGAAAGTTACAAAAAGGAAACACTGAATTTACATTGCAATCTCGGTGGGACCAATTCGCTCTTTCGGTGAGACCGAAAAGTTATGAAAGGGAAACAGAGAGTTTGCAATCCCATCTCGGTGAGGCCGAGATCCCTATCGGTAGAACCGAATTGCTAGGGTTTGGCAGTGGCTTATGACAAGTGAAACTCGGTGGCGCCGGATAGAAAGAATCGGTATGACCGAGTTTGGCTTAGGCTTTAGGTCATTTGTGGATATGGGAAAGTAGTTGAGGGTTTTGGAGCATATCACTAAGCACATGAAGCAAGAGGCTCATTAAGCAACACATCATCCCTCCTTGATAGTATTGGCTTTTCCTAAAGACTCAATGTGATCTTGGATCACTAAAATATAAAATGAAGAGTCTTGAGCTTTTGAGCTTGAGCCAATCCTTTGTCCTTAGCATTTTGAGGGTTCCACTTTCACATCCATGCCGTGCCAATCATTGAGCTTTCCTGAAATAATCATCTTGGAATAGCATTAGCTCAATGAGCTATATGTTGTTATGAATTACCAAAACCACCTAGGGATAGTTGCACTTTCAATCTCCCCCTTTTTGGTAATTGATGACAACATATAGATCAAAGCTTCGACAAATGATAATAAGCATGAAATATATCGTCGCTTTGAGAAGTATGTGACAAGTAAGAGCTCCCCCTAAATTTGTGCATATTTAAAATTTGCTTTGGACTGCAAATGTAGAAAGAGTTAGAGTCATGGGTTACTCTTCCATGTCACATACATCTTGGTGGAGCGCTTACAAATGATAAGAATGAAATACATGCACTCATCACCAAGAATAGTGAATGATCACATAAGATAGATAAGATGATAATATTAAGCAAGCATTAAGTGTAGCTTATGATCAAACACATGATCATCAATGTCTCACAAGCAATGACATAGTATCTCAAGCACTCAAAAGCAAACAAAGTTCGAAAAACCACCAAATAAAGCAAGAGAGAAAAAAGCAACACTCTCTCTCTCGAAGCCTATGATCTATACATTTTTCTCCCCCTTTGGCAACAAGTTACCAAAAAGTTCCTAGAAAATGCATAGTGCTAGATCGACGCTCAGGCTTGATCTTCAGGTGGTGGAGTCCGGAGCACTCCAAGGACGAAGCCTTCTGTAGACGTGGTCGGAGTCGAGGCTGAAGTGGACGCTGGAGCTGGTGGAACTGAGGCTGTAGCTGGTGCAGACGTGGTGGCTCTGGGGTCAGTAACTGGCACTACAGATGACCTCGGACCTGGTGGCACTCTGGCAAAGGCATCAGTTGTAGTCTTGCCTCTCCTCTCCTGCATGTCATCTTGGAGCTGCTCCACTGCAGTCTGAATCTCTGTCACTTTGACATCCAAGTCATAGAACTTTTGTTCCATGATCCTCTCTAAGCTTGCCTGGTTCTGAGTTAGGGTGGCTAGTCCTTGCTCAATCCGCAGGGTGGATGCAATCAGGTAACCAAGCTGCTCTTGTTTGGTTTTCAAGAAATATTCAGATGCCTCCTCTTGAGTTGGCATCTTGGCAGCTTTCTCCTTCCTCGCCTTCTCCTTCTTGGCTTGTGCTTGTGCAGACGATGGTTCATTCTCAGTCATAACAACTTGATTATCTTCAAAATCTGGACGGATGGGCAGGTGTTCCTTGTCCAATGAGTATATGCCTGTGCCCATCTTTGAGTTGATGAGCTCCTGAATCTGTGGGGCATATCCACAACTCCTCTTCTGGTCTGCTGCAGTCCTCTTGATGGTCTCTACCATGAGGCTCATCACCTTGAACTTCTGTGGCACATCAAATATATGAAGCAAATTTATTGCATGGCCTCTGATCATCTTGTGATCTCCAGACTTGGGCAACAAGGTGTGCCTCAGTATCCAATTGATAGTTGGCAGCCCTGACAGAAGATAGTGCACTGAGCCAAACTTGAAAGTGTCAAGTGCTTCATTGGGAATTTCCTTGTACATGTTGGACATAGAGTTGTGGTCCATCTTCTTCTTGGCATATACATCCAGGTCATCTTCATTTTCCTCTGGGGCATTGATCAACTTAGCCCATTCTTCAACAATAGATTGGTACCTCGTACCCTCAGACATCCATGTGATCCTTCCATCTTGGTAGAAGTGTGCTGTGGAGTAGAATTGCATAATAAGTTCCTCGTTCCACTTTGTGAGCTTCTGCCCAACAAAGTCTGCTACTCCACAAGCATTGAAACTGTAAATCACACCAGGATAGTGTTCCTCATTGTCCTTGATGTACTCCCAATCAACCCATCTCATGTCACAAACTATGGGCTTCTTATCAAGCAGCACTGTCTCATAGAAATCTTGTTGTTCCTTGGTGTGAAACCTGTAATCCACAACAGTTCTTCTCCTTGAAGCATACGGGTCTGCTTCTCTCCACTTCCTCAGCCCTGAGTCTCTTCTGAGCTTCATGTCCTCAGCCACAGGATGAGCATCATTGTGGTCTGGGATCTTGGGCTTGAGCTTTCTCAGAACATGCTCTTCATCATCTTCTTCAGCAGCTTCGGGCACTGGGGCCTTGTTCTTTTCAGTTGCAGGTATGCTCCTTGTATTTCTCTTTGCTGCAGACTTGGGCTTGGAGGCAGCTTTGGGTGCTTCTTTGGGCTTAGATGTGGCAGCCCCCGATCTTATAGCATCACCCATAAGCTTAGGTGCCTTAGGTGCTGGTGCAGCAACCGCTTCTTCTTCCTCTTCTTCCATGATGGAACCCTTTCCAAGCACTCTGGCTACGGTCTTCTTGACCCTTTCCTTTCCTTTAGTGGCAACTGGCTCTATGGTTGCAGGCTTTTCAGGAATCTGAGTAGAGGCTCTGGCCTTTGGCATAGGCTGCCTACCTACTGGCCTTTTGATTTTCAATCCTGGCTTTGTGCCTTGAGCTGGCTCAACTCTCTTGGGAGTTGCTTCCTCTTCTGCCACATAATCCTCATCTTCTGAGTCTGAGGTTCTCTTCTTTCTCTGTCTTGTGGCAGCTTTAGGCAGATTGCTAGGAGTACTTCTGCTGCCATCATCTGAAGAACTTGAGGGACTAGTGCCCTCACTCATCTGCACTTGCTGTTCTGATATGTTCTGGCTGTCACTCTGATCAGACATGTTGCAAACTCTGACTGCTGACCCTGTGAATAGGTTATAGATGAGATAGAGTGGATGAGCATCACAAAATGCAGAGATTTTTGCAAAAGAATGATTCAAAATCTTAGTTTTAGTTTCCCACTGAAATCATCTCGGATCTACTGATTTTTAAACTTGGTGATACCGAAGCAGTTTTGGAACCTAAACTAGTGAACTCGGTCAGACCGAGTCACAGTCCGGTGGCACCGAGACTGCTAGGGTTTCACAAAGTTCCAAAATCGGTCACACCGATAAGTAATTCTCGGTCAGACCGAGTCTCACTTGTGCAATGGCATGAGCCAAATCGGTGGGACCGAGTTTTTCAACTCGGTGGGTCCGAGATGGTTTCGGCGGAAACCTAACCCTAAAATTTTCGAATCAAAACTAATCTACGAACGCATTGACTGGATAGGAGTGTTTCAATCGTGGCAAGAATCATTAAGAACACAATGTGCTAGGAATCGGACGGGGAATAGCACTGTGATCGAGTCCATACCCTAGTTCGGCGGAGACTCGCTACGGCGGCAACGGCAGGGTTGAATTCCGTTGACGGCGATGGAGACCAGCGACTGGAGGCGGCTGGCGGCGAGGAGACGATCCGGAGACCAAGTTGGCAGAGCAGGCTATCACGCGGGCGAAGGGGTTCAGAGAAATTTCCAAATTTTTGCCCGTGACTATATATAGCCCGACCCTGTCGGTGTGACCGAGTGGAACAACTCGGTGGCACCGAGATGCAAAACTGTATACAGTTGTTGCAACTCGGTGTGACCGAATGGTTCAAATCGGTTGCACCGAGATCGAAAACCTAGATCAACTTAATGATCTCGGTAGGACCGAAAGTAGGGTATCGGTAAAACCGAGAATCATAAGAGGTTTTGGAAGTTTAAGTCTATGACGAATCGGGGACTCCGAGCGCTGCTCACACAGAGTGGTTCGAATCTGACTTGATCAAATTTTGTGATGTAGCATGAATAGAGTTTGAGACGAGAAAAGCATAGATAGCTAGAGGAGGTTCTTAGGCATTCTTGTCCATCCACTTGGCAAAAGGAAATAAAACCAAACAATCAAAACAACAAGTGGATGTCCTCGAATGGGTAAAATATGCAACCAGCATGCTCACACAATAAGATGGCAAATGAAATATGTGAAAAGGCATGCACAGCCAATTCTAGCATCTATCAAGCAATTTGCGATGACAAGGTCATCTATATATGAGTATATTGACTTAGGAGTCAAGTGAGAACACTTGATCATAGGTCATACTCATCGTTTAAGCTCAAGTGGGGTTACCACTTTTACATAAAGCATTGTTGTGTTCACATCTTTAGAGTTGCTTTAGCTCAAGTCTTAGAGTAAAGCTCCCCCTAGATGTGATATCCCCCCTTAGAGGGATGAACTAACCTCGGGTTTTGTCGATGATGACTTCATGTAGATGTTGAAGATGTGGATGCTCAATGTTGATGTAGATCACTTGGAGCTATCCATTTGAGTGAATTGCACTTTCAATACCTACATGGGTTAGTCCCACAAGGAACAAACAAGGATATCCATAGACATAGAGTGATGCACACACAAGATGATGTCCATGAAAACTTTTAGGTTACCTTGTCCCTTGTCTTACCAACAAGAGGGTTTGTGACTCCTTGAACTAGTGCAAGATGTGGAAGTTGATTGCACTTGTTCTTGCCAAAATGATAAGAGTGAAGTATGTTGGCGGAGTCACCCTCAAGAACTCTCTAGTTCTTCTTCTTTTGGATCCACACCATCTTGATGGGAATCCTTGGAGTTGTAGTCATACTTGATGAAGTGGAACTTGAAGTAGTCTTGGGAATCCACTTGACTAAGGTCTTAGGAGCTTCTTCAAATGCATCAATTTCCTCTTGAAGCTTGTCCTTGCCTTTTTGCTTGTAGTCTTGTGGTGGAAGATCATCTTGAGCTTGTGTCCCCTTGAAAGAAGTATCATACTTCTCTTGTTGAGGAACAAACTTTGTCTTGGGGTATTGATCTTCTTCCCACTCAACTCCATTGGCATTGAACTTTCGTTCAAAACCAACACCTTGATTCTTCCGGTGCATTCCTTGCTTGCGCACAATTTCCTCGAATTGCTTACTCCCGGCAAGGCTTTTGTACACTCCTTTCTCTATAATTCCCTTCAATAAGCTATTTTCTTGCTCAAGTGTAACTTGGCTAAGAGAATCATTAGTGGAATCAAGAGAACTACTAGAAGCAACAATATTGGATTTAGCATGATCATTGTTACTGCTAGAGGAAGAATCTTTCTTGTTCTTGTTACTAGACTTGACTTGAGGCATGTAAGTGGATAAGAGTAAACGCTTGGCAATGTAAGAAGAACTTTTCTTGCGGAGATCATCATTGATTGCTTTTAAGAACTCATGCTCTTGCTCAAGATTGAGCTTTTCAAAGCGTAATTTCTCATGAGCTCTTAAAAGTTCTCGATGATCTTCGAAGATAGTTTCATGAGCTAACTTAAGAGTGTTTAGTTCTTTAGTTAGAGCCTCAATCTTCTCCTTATCATTGTCATTCGTTTTATCTTGATTAGCATGATTAATTGACGTTTCATCATAGTATTCATCACTAGAGTTGTCAACAAGCAAATCATCACCTAACAAGTCATCTTCATCACTATTGAAATCAACATACTCGGGGTGTGTTACCTTAGGACCTTTGGCCATGAAGCATCTTCCAATTCCTTCATTTGGTGAGTCAAATATGTCGTAGGAGTTGGTTGACACAAGTGCTAGACCGGCAACACCTTCATCTTGAGTATCTTCGGAGTCGGAGTGATAACTTCTCTCGGAGTGGCTGTCGGAGTCGGAGCCGGATACCCATTCACCAACATGAGCTTGATGTCTTCGTTTTGTGTAGCTCCTTGATGATTTTTCCTTCCTTTCCGAATCCTTGCTTCTCCGTGAGTATCTTCGTTCATAACGATCATCTCTACTCCTTCTCTCTCTTGGTGGTGATTCTTTGCTTCTTCTTTTTGGAGAATCTTCTCTTCTCTTGTAGGGAGCCGTACACTCATTGGAATAGTGTCCGGGTCTTCCACAACTGTAGCAGTTTCGCTCTCGACTAGAAGATCTTTTGTCATTGTAGGACCTTGACTTGAAGCTTCTATCTTTGCTTCTACTCTTGTAGAACTTGTTGAAGTTCTTCACCATTAAGCTCAATTCTTCATTGAAGTTTTGTTTCTCACTTGATGATGTAGGGGCTTCACATGAGGCTTTGTAGGCACCACTTGATTTGTTGTGAAGTTCCTCTTTATCCTTAAGTGACATCTCATGAGCAACAATTCTTCCAATCACCTCCGTTGGCTTGAGATCTTTGTAATTGGGCATCATTTGGATCAATGTGCACACGGTATCATATTTTCCATCCAAGGCTCTTAGAATCTTCTTGATGATGAATCTATCGGTCATCTCTTCACTTCCTAAGCCGGCAATCTCATTTGTGATGAGAGCAAGCCTAGAGTACATTTCAGCGACACCTTCACCATCCTTCATTTTGAACTTGTCAAGTTGACTTTGAAGCACATCCAACTTGGATTCCTTGACGGAGTCGGTACCTTCGTGCATATCAATCAAAGTGTCCCAAATTTCCTTTGCATTCTCAAGACGGCTGATTTTGTTGAATTCTTCGGGGCACAATCCGTTGAAGAGAATATCACAAGCTTGAGCATTGTATTGCAACATCTTCAACTCATCCGCGGTAGCTTCACGGTTTGGTTCTTTCCCATCAAAGAAGTCACCTTGCAAACCAACACACACAATAGCCCAAACGGCGGGGTTATGTCCAAGAATATGCATTTTCATTTTATGCTTCCAACTAGCAAAATTAGTACCATCAAAGTAAGGACCTCTACGGTGATAATTTCCCTCGCTAGACGCCATACTCTCCTAGGTTGTGAAACCAAGGCTATGACCACCAAAAGCTATGGAGATCAAAGCAAATGGAGACCAAGGCTCTGATACCACTTGTAGGATCGAAAGTATGTCTAGAGGGGGGTGATTAGACTACTTGACCAAATAAAAACTTAACCTTTTCCCAACTTTAGTTCTTGGCAGATTTTAGCTATTGTAGGACAAGTCAAGCAATCATCACACAATTCAAGCAAGCATGCAAAGAGTATATTGGCAGCGGAAAGTAAAGCATGCAACTTGCAAGAATGTAAAGGGAAGGGTTTGGAGAATTCAAACGCAATTGGAGACACGGATGTTTTTCCCGTGGTTCGGATAGGTGGTGCTATCCTACATCCACGTTGATGGAGACTTCAACCCACGAAGGGTAACGGTTGCGCAAGTCCACGGAGGGCTCCACCCATGAAGGGTAACGGTTGCGCGAGTCCACGAAGGGCTCCACCCACGAAGGGTCCACGAAGAAGCAACCACCCACAAAGGGTCCACGAAGTAGCAACCTTGTCTATCCCACCATGGCCATCGCCCACGAAGGACTTGCCTCACTAGCGGTAGATCTTCACGAAGTAGGCGATCTCCTTGCCCTTACAAACTCCTTGGTTCAACTCCACAATCTTGTCGGAGGCTCCCAAGTGACACCTAGCCAATCTAGGAGACACCACTCTCCAAGAAGTAACAAATGGTGTGTAGGTAATGAACTCCTTGCTCTTGTGCTTCAAATGATAGTCTCCCCAACACTCAACTCTCTCTCATAGGATTTGGATTTTGTGGAAAGAAGATTTGAGTGGAAAGCAACTTGGGGAAGGCTAGAGATCAAGATTCATATGGTAGGAATGGAATATCTTGGTCTCAACACATGAGTAGGTGGTTCTCTCTCAGAACATATGAGTTGGAATTGTGTATGTGTTCTGATGGCTCTCTCCACGAATGAAGAGGAGGTGGAGGGGTATATATAGCCTCCACACAAAATCCAACCGTTACACACAGTTTTCCAATCTCGGTGGGACCGAATCAACAAACTCGGTCGGACCGAAAAGGTAAACCTAGTGACCGTTAGAGATTTTCGGTGGGACTGACATGCAACTCGGTAGGACCGATATGGTTAGGGTTTGGGCATAACGTAATCTCGGTGAGACCGATTACACAAACTCGGTGAGACCGATTTTGGTAATTAGCTAACCAGAGAGTTGGTCAGGCAAACTCGGTGGGACCGATTTGCTCTTTCGGTGAGACCGAAAAGTTACAAAAAGGAAACACTGAATTTACATTGCAATCTCGGTGGGACCGATTCGCTCTTTCGGTGAGACCGAAAAGTTACGAAAGGGAAACAGAGAGTTTGCAATCCCATCTCGGTGAGACCGAGATCCCTATCGGTAGAACCGAATTGCTAGGGTTTGGCAGTGGCTTATGACAAGTGAAACTCGGTGGCGCCGGATAGAAAGAATCGGTATGACCGAGTTTGGCTTAGGGTTTAGGTCATATGTGGATATGGGAAAGTAGTTGAGGGTTTTGGAGCATATCACTAAGCACATGAAGCAAGAGGCTCATTAAGCAACACCTCATCCCTCCTTGATAGTATTGGCTTTTCCTAAAGACTCAATGTGATCTTGGATCACTAAAATATAAAATGAAGAGTCTTGAGCTTTTGAGCTTGAGCCAATCCTTTGTCCTTAGCATTTTGAGGGTTCCACTTTCACATCCATGCCATGCCAATCATTGAGCTTTCCTGAAATAATCATCTTGGAATAGCATTAGCTCAATGAGCTATATGTTGTTATGAATTACCAAAACCACCTAGGGATAGTTGCACTTTCAATCTCCCCCTTTTTGGTAATTGATGACAACATATAGATCAAAGCTTCGACAAATGATAATAAGCATGAAATATATCGTCGCTTTGAGAAGTATGTGACAAGTAAGAGCTCCCCCTAAATTTGTGCATATTTAAAATTTGCTTTGGACTGCAAATGCACAAAGAGTTAGAGTCATGGGTTACTCTTCCATGTCACATACATCTTGGTGGAGCGCTTAAAATGATAAGAATGAAATACATGCACTCATCACCAAGAATAGTGAATGATCACATAAGATAGATAAGATGATAATATTAAGCAAGCATTAAGTGTAGCTTATGATCAAACACATGATCATCAATGTCTCACAGCAATGACATAGTATCTCAAGCACTCAAAAGCAAACAAAGTTCGAAAAACCACCAAATAAAGCAAGAGAGAAAAAAGCAACACTCTCTCTCTCGAAGCCTATGATCTATACATTTTCTCCCCCTTTGGCAACAAGTTACCAAAAAGTTCCTAGAAAATGCATAGTGCTAGATCGACGCTCAGGCTTGATCTTCAGGTGGTGGTGGAGTCCGGAGCACTCCAAGGACGAAGCCTTCTGTAGACGTGGTCGGAGTCGAGGCTGAAGTGGACGCTGGAGCTGGTGGAACTGAGGCTGTAGCTGGTGCAGACGTGGTGGCTCTGGGGTCAGCAACTGGCACTGCAGATGACCTCGGACCTCGTGGCACTCTGGCAAAGGCATCAGTTGTAGTCTTGCCTCTCCTCTCCTGCATGTCATCCTGGAGCTGCTCCACTGCAGTCTGAATCTCTGTCACTTTGACATCCAAGTCATAGAACTTTTGTTCCATGATCCTCTCTAAGCTTGCCTGGTTCTGAGTTAGGGTGGCTAGTCCTTGCTCAATCCGCAGGGTGGATGCAATCAGTAACCAAGCTGCTCTTGTTTGGTTTTCAAGAAATATTCAGATGCCTCCTCTTGAGTTGGCATCTTGGCAGCTTTCTCCTTCCTCGCCTTCTCCTTCTTGGCTTGTGCTTGTGCAGACGATGGTTCATTCTCAGCCATAACAACTTGATTATCTTCAAAATCTGGACGGATGGGCAGGTGTTCCTTGTCCAATAAGTATATGCCTATGCCCATCTTTGAGTTGATGAGCTCCTGAATCTGTGGGGCATATCCACAACTCCTCTTCTGGTCTGCTGCAGTCCTCTTGATGGTCTCTACCATGAGGCTCATCACCTTGAACTTCTGTGGCACATCAAATATATGAAGCAAATTTATTGCATGGCCTCTGATCATCTTGTGATCTCCAGACTTGGGCAACAAGGTGTGCCTCAGTATCCAATTGATAGTTGGCAGCCCTGACAGAAGATAGTGCACTGAGCCAAACTTGAAAGTGTCAAGTGCTTCATTGGGAATTTCCTTGTACATGTTGGACATAGAGTTGTGGTCCATCTTCTTCTTGGCATATACATCCAGGTCATCTTCATTTTCCTCTGGGGAATTGATCAACTTAGCCCATTCTTCAACAGTAGATTGGTACCTCGTACCCTCAGACATCCATGTGATCCTTCCATCTTGGTAGAAGTGTGCTGTGGAGTAGAATTGCATAATAAGTTCCTCGTTCCACTTTGTGAGCTTCTGCCCAACAAAGTCTGCTACTCCACAAGCATTGAAACTGTCAATCACACCAGGATAGTGTTCCTCATTGTCCTTGATGTACTCCCAATCAACCCATTTCATGTCACAAACTATGGGCTTCTTATCAAGCAGCACTGTCTCATAGAAATCTTGTTGTTCCTTGGTGTGAAACCTGTAATCCACAGCAGTTCTTCTCCTTGAAGCATACGGGTCTGCTTCTCTCCACTTCCTCAGCCCTGAGTCTCTTCTGAGCTTCATGTCCTCAGCCACAGGATGAGCATCATTGTGGTCTGGGATCTTGGGCTTGAGCTTTCTCAGAACATGCTCTTCATCATCTTCTTCAGCAGCTTCAGGCACTGGGGCCTTGTTCTTTTCAGTTGCAGGTATGCTCCTTGTATTTCTCTTTGCTGCAGACTTGGGCTTGGAGGCAGCTTTGGGTGCTTCTTTGGGCTTAGATGTGGCAGCCCCTGATCTTATAGCATCACCCATAAGCTTAGGTGCCTTAGGTGCTGGTGCAGCAACCGCTTCTTCTTCCTCTTCTTCCATGATGGAAGCCTTTCCAAGCACTCTGGCTACGGTCTTCTTGACCCTTTCCTTTCCTTCAGTGGCAACTGGCTCTATGGTTGCAGGCTTTTCAGGAATCTGAGTAGAGGCTCTGGCTTTGGCATAGGCTGCCTACCTGCTGGCCTTTTGATTTTCAATCCTGGCTTTGTGCCTTGAGCTGGCTCAACTCTCTTGGGAGTTGCTTCCTCTTCTGCCACATAATCCACATCTTCTGAGTCTGAGGTTCTCTTCTTTCTCTGTCTGGTGGCAGCTTTAGGCAGATTGCTAGGAGTACTTCTGCTGCCATCATCTGAAGAACTTGAGGGACTAGTGCCCTCACTCATCTGCACTTGCTGTTCTGATATGTTCTGGGTGTCACTCTGATCGGACATGTTGCAAACTCTGACTGCTGACCCTGTGAATAGGTTATAGATGAGATAGAGTGGATGAGCATCACAAAATGCAGAGATTTTTGCAAAAGAATGATTCAAAATCTTAGTTTTAGTTTCCCACTGAAATCATCTCGGATCTACCGATTTTTAAACTCGGTGATACCGAAGCAGTTTTGGAACCTAAACTAGTGAACTCGGTCAGACCGAGTCACAGTCCGGTGGCACCGAGACTGCTAGGGTTTCACAAAGTTCCAAAATCGGTCACACCGATAAGTAATTCTCGGTCAGACCGAGTCTCACTTGTGCAATGGCATGAGCCAAATCGGTGGGACCGAGTTTTTCAACTCGGTGGGTCCGAGATGGTTTCGGCGGAAACCTAACCCTAAAATTTTCGAATCAAAACTAATCTACGAACGCATTGACTGGATAGGAGTGTTTCAATCGTGGCAAGAATCATTAAGAACACAATGTGCTAGGAATCGGACGGGGAATAGCACTGTGATCGAGTCCATACCCTAGTTCGGCGGAGACTCGCTACGGCGGCAACGGCGGGGTTGAATTCCGTTGACGGTGATGGAGACCAGCGACTGGAGGCGGCTGGCGGCGAGGAGACGATCCGGAGACCAAGTTGGCAGAGCAGGCTATCGCGCGGGCGAAGGGGTTCGGAGAAATTTCCAAATTTTTGCCCGTGACTATATATAGCCCGACCCTGTCGGTGTGACCGAGTGGAACAACTCGGTGGCACCGAGATGCAAAACTGTATACAGTTGTTGCAACTCGGTGTGACCGAATGGTTCAAATCGGTTGCACCGAGATCGAAAACCTAGATCAACTTAATGATCTCGGTAGGACCGAAAGTAGGGTATCGGTCAGACCGAGAATCATAAAGAGGTTTTGGAAGTTTAAGTCTATGACGAATCGGGGACTCCGAGCGCTCCTCACACAGAGTGGTTCGAATCTGACTTGATCAAATTTTGTGATGTAGCATGAATAGAGTTTGAGACGAGAAAAGCATAGATAGCTAGAGGAGGTTCTTAGGCATTCTTGTCCATCCACTTGGCAAAAGGAAATAAAACCAAACAATCAAAACAACAAGTGGATGTCCTCGAATGAGTAAAATATGCAACCAGCATGCTCACACAATAAGATGGCAAATGAAATATGTGACAAGGCATGCACAACCAATTCTAGCATCTATCAAGCAATTTGCGATGACAAGGTCATCTATATATGAGTATATTGACTTAGGAGTCAAGTGAGAACACTTGATCATAGGTCATACTCATCGTTTAAGCTCAAGTGGGGTTACCACTTTTACATAAAGCATTGTTGTGTTCACATCTTTAGAGTTGCTTTAGCTCAAGTCTTAGAGTAAAGCTCCCCCTAGATGTGATATCCCCCCTTAGAGGGATGAACTAACCTCGGGTTTTGTCGATGATGACTTCATGTAGATGTTGAAGATGTGGATGCTCAATGTTGATGTAGATCACTTGGAGCTATCCATTTGAGTGAATTGCACTTTCAATACCTACATGGGTTAGTCCCACAAGGAACAAACAAGGATATCCATAGACATAGAGTGATGCACACACAAGATGATGTCCATGAAAACTTTTAGGTTACCTTGTCCCTTGTCTTACCAACAAGAGGGTTTGTGACTCCTTGAACTAGTGCAAGATGTGGAAGTTGATTGCACTTGTTCTTGCCAAAATGATAAGAGTGAAGTATGTTGGCGGAGTCACCCTCAAGAACTCTCTAGTTCTTCTTCTTTTGGATCCACACCATCTTGATGGGAATCCTTGGAGTTGTAGTCGTACTTGATGAAGTGGAACTTGAAGTAGTCTTGGGAATCCACTTGACTAAGGTCTTAGGAGCTTCTTCAAATGCATCAATTTCCTCTTGAAGCTTGTCCTTGCCTTTTTGCTTGTAGTCTTGTGGTGGAAGATCATCTTGAGCTTGTGTCCCCTTGAAAGAAGTATCATACTTCTCTTGTTGAGGAACAAACTTTGTCTTGGGGTATTGATCTTCTTCCCACTCAACTCCATTGGCATTGAACTTTCGTTCAAAACCAACACCTTGATTCTTCCGGTGCATTCCTTGCTTGCGCACAATTTCCTCGAATTGCTTACTCCCGGCAAGGCTTTTGTACACTCCTTTCTCTATAATTCCCTTCAATAAGCTATTTTCTTGCTCAAGTGTAACTTGGCTAAGAGAATCATTAGTGGAATCAAGAGAACTACTAGAAGCAACAATATTGGATTTAGCATGATCATTGTTACTGCTAGAGGAAGAATCTTTCTTGTTCTTGTTACTAGACTTGACTTGAGGCATGTAAGTGGATAAGAGTAAACGCTTGGCAATGTAAGAAGAACTTTTCTTGCGGAGATCATCATTGATTGCTTTTAAGAACTCATGCTCTTGCTCAAGATTGAGCTTTTCAAAGCGTAATTTCTCATGAGCTCTTAAAAGTTCTCGATGATCTTCGAAGATAGTTTCATGAGCTAACTTAAGAGTGTTTAGTTCTTTAGTTAGAGCCTCAATCTTCTCCTTATCATTGTCATTCGTTTTATCTTGATTAGCATGATTAATTGACGTTTCATCATAGTATTCATCACTAGAGTTGTCAACAAGCAAATCATCACCTAACAAGTCATCTTCATCACTATTGAAATCAACATACTCGGGGTGTGTTACCTTAGGACCTTTGGCCATGAAGCATCTTCCAATTCCTTCATTTGGTGAGTCAAATATGTCGTAGGAGTTGGTTGACACAAGTGCTAGACCGGCAACACCTTCATCTTGAGTATCTTCGGAGTCGGAGTGATAACTTCTCTCGGAGTGGCTGTCGGAGTCGGAGCCGGATACCCATTCACCAACATGAGCTTGATGTCTTCGTTTTGTGTAGCTCCTTGATGATTTTTCCTTCCTTTCCGAATCCTTGCTTCTCCGTGAGTATCTTCGTTCATAACGATCATCTCTACTCCTTCTCTCTCTTGGTGGTGATTCTTTGCTTCTTCTTTTTGGAGAATCTTCTCTTCTCTTGTAGGGAGCCGTACACTCATTGGAATAGTGTCCGGGTCTTCCACAACTGTAGCAGTTTCGCTCTCGACTAGAAGATCTTTTGTCATTGTAGGACCTTGACTTGAAGCTTCTATCTTTGCTTCTACTCTTGTAGAACTTGTTGAAGTTCTTCACCATTAAGCTCAATTCTTCATTGAAGTTTTGTTTCTCACTTGATGATGTAGGGGCTTCACATGAGGCTTTGTAGGCACCACTTGATTTGTTGTGAAGTTCCTCTTTATCCTTAAGTGACATCTCATGAGCAACAATTCTTCCAATCACCTCCGTTGGCTTGAGATCTTTGTAATTGGGCATCATTTGGATCAATGTGCACACGGTATCATATTTTCCATCCAAGGCTCTTAGAATCTTCTTGATGATGAATCTATCGGTCATCTCTTCACTTCCTAAGCCGGCAATCTCATTTGTGATGAGAGCAAGCCTAGAGTACATTTCAGCGACACCTTCACCATCCTTCATTTTGAACTTGTCAAGTTGACTTTGAAGCACATCCAACTTGGATTCCTTGACGGAGTCGGTACCTTCGTGCATATCAATCAAAGTGTCCCAAATTTCCTTTGCATTCTCAAGACGGCTGATTTTGTTGAATTCTTCGGGGCACAATCCGTTGAAGAGAATATCACAAGCTTGAGCATTGTATTGCAACATCTTCAACTCATCCGCGGTAGCTTCACGGTTTGGTTCTTTCCCATCAAAGAAGTCACCTTGCAAACCAACACACACAATAGCCCAAACGGCGGGGTTATGTCCAAGAATATGCATTTTCATTTTATGCTTCCAACTAGCAAAATTAGTACCATCAAAGTAAGGACCTCTACGGTGATAATTTCCCTCGCTAGACGCCATACTCTCCTAGGTTGTGAAACCAAGGCTATGACCACCAAAAGCTATGGAGATCAAAGCAAATGGAGACCAAAGCTCTGATACCACTTGTAGGATCGAAAGTATGTCTAGAGGGGGGTGATTAGACTACTTGACCAAATAAAAACTTAACCTTTTCCCAATTTTAGTTCTTGGCAGATTTTAGCTATTGTAGGACAAGTCAAGCAATCATCACACAATTCAAGCAAGCATGCAAAGAGTATATTGGCAGCGGAAAGTAAAGCATGCAACTTGCAAGAATGTAAAGGGAAGGGTTTGGAGAATTCAAACGCAATTGGAGACACGGATGTTTTTCCCGTGGTTCGGATAGGTGGTGCTATCCTACATCCACGTTGATGGAGACTTCAACCCACGAAGGGTAACGGTTGCGCGAGTCCACGGAGGGCTCCACCCACGAAGGGTAACGGTTGCGCGAGTCCACGGAGGGCTCCACCCACGAAGGGTCCACGAAGAAGCAACCACCCACAAAGGGTCCACGAAGAAGCAACCTTGTCTATCCCACCATGGCCATCGCCCACGAAGGACTTGCCTCACTAGCGGTAGATCTTCACGAAGTAGGCGATCTCCTTGCCCTTACAAACTCCTTGGTTCAACTCCACAATCTTGTCGGAGGCTCCCAAGTGACACCTAGCCAATCTAGGAGACACCACTCTCCAAGAAGTAACAAATGGTGTGTAGGTAATGAACTCCTTGCTCTTGTGCTTCAAATGATAGTCTCCCCAACACTCAACTCTCTCTCATAGGATTTGGATTTTGTGGAAAGAAGATTTGAGTGGAAAGCAACTTGGGGAAGGCTAGAGATCAAGATTCATATGGTAGGAATGGAATATCTTGGTCTCAACACATGAGTAGGTGGTTCTCTCTCAGAACATATGAGTTGGAATTGTGTATGTGTTCTGATGGCTCTCTCCACGAATGAAGAGGAGGTGGAGGGGTATATATAGCCTCCACACAAAATCCAACCGTTACACACAGTTTTCCAATCTCGGTGGGACCGAATCAACAAACTCGGTCGGACCGAAAAGGTAAACCTAGTGACCGTTAGAGATTTTCGGTGGGACTGACATGCAACTCGGTAGGACCGATATGGTTAGGGTTTGGGCATAACGTAATCTCGGTGAGACCGATTACACAAACTCGGTGAGACCGATTTTGGTAATTAGCTAACCAGAGAGTTGGTCAGGCAAACTCGGTGGGACCGATTTGCTCTTTCGGTGAGACCGAAAAGTTACAAAAAGGAAACACTGAATTTACATTGCAATCTCGGTGGGACCGATTCGCTCTTTCGGTGAGACCGAAAAGTTACGAAAGGGAAACAGAGAGTTTGCAATCCCATCTCGGTGAGACCGAGATCCCTATCGGTAGAACCGAATTGCTAGGGTTTGGCAGTGGCTTATGACAAGTGAAACTCGGTGGCGCCGGATAGAAAGAATCGGTATGACCGAGTTTGGCTTAGGGTTTAGGTCATATGTGGATATGGGAAAGTAGTTGAGGGTTTTGGAGCATATCACTAAGCACATGAAGCAAGAGGCTCATTAAGCAACACCTCATCCCTCCTTGATAGTATTGGCTTTTCCTAAAGACTCAATGTGATCTTGGATCACTAAAATATAAAATGAAGAGTCTTGAGCTTTTGAGCTTGAGCCAATCCTTTGTCCTTAGCATTTTGAGGGTTCCACTTTCACATCCATGCCATGCCAATCATTGAGCTTTCCTGAAATAATCATCTTGGAATAGCATTAGCTCAATGAGCTATATGTTGTTATGAATTACCAAAACCACCTAGGGATAGTTGCACTTTCAATCTCCCCCTTTTTGGTAATTGATGACAACATATAGATCAAAGCTTCGACAAATGATAATAAGCATGAAATATATCGTCGCTTTGAGAAGTATGTGACAAGTAAGAGCTCCCCCTAAATTTGTGCATATTTAAAATTTGCTTTGGACTGCAAATGCACAAAGAGTTAGAGTCATGGGTTACTCTTCCATGTCACATACATCTTGGTGGAGCGCTTAAAATGATAAGAATGAAATACATGCACTCATCACCAAGAATAGTGAATGATCACATAAGATAGATAAGATGATAATATTAAGCAAACATTAAGTGTAGCTTATGATCAAACACATGATCATCAATGTCTCACAGCAATGACATAGTATCTCAAGCACCAAAAGCAAACAAAGTTCGAAAAACCACCAAATAAAGCAAGAGAGAAAAAAGCAACACTCTCTCTCTCGAAGCCTATGATATATACATTCTTCTCCCCCTTTGGCAACAAGTTACCAAAAAGTTCCTAGAAAATGCATAGTGCTAGATCGACGCTCAGGCTTGATCTTCAGGGTGGTGGAGTCCGGAGCACTCCAAGGACGAAGCCTTCTGTAGACGTGGTCGGAGTCGAGGCTGAAGTGGACGCTGGAGCTGGTGGAACTGAGGCTGTAGCTGGTGCAGACGTGGTGGCTCTGGGGTCAGTAACTGGCACTGCAGATGACCTCGGACCTCGTGGCACTCTGGCAAAGGCATCAGTTGTAGTCTTGCCTCTCCTCTCCTGCATGTCATCTTGGAGCTGTTCCACTGCAGTCTGAATCTCTGTCACTTTGACATCCAAGTCATAGAACTTTTGTTCCATGATCCTCTCTAAGCTTGCCTGGTTCTGAGTTAGGGTGGCTAGTCCTTGCTCAATCCGCAGGGTGGATGCAATTAGGTAACCAAGCTGCTCTTGTTTGGTTTTCAAGAAATATTCAGATGCCTCCTCTTGAGTTGGCATCTTGGCAGCTTTCTCCTTCCTCGCCTTCTCCTTCTTGGCTTGTGGTTGTGCAGACAATGGTTCGTTCTTAGTCATAACAACTTGATTATCTTCAAAATCTGGACGGATGGGCAGGTGTTCCTTGTCCAATGAGTATATGCCTATGCCCATCTTTGAGTTGATGAGCTCCTGAATCTGTGGGGCATATCCACAACTCCTCTTCTGGTCTGCTGCAGTCCTCTTGATGGTCTCTACCATGAGGCTCATCACCTTGAACTTCTGTGGCACATCAAATATATGAAGCAAATTTATTGCATGGCCTCTGATCATGTTGTGATCTCCAGACTTGGGCAACAAGGTGTGCCTCAATATCCAATTGATAGTTGGCAGCCCTGACAGAAGATAGTGCACTGAGCCAAACTTGAAAGTGTCAAGTGCTTCATTTGGAATCTCCTTGTACATGTTGACATTGAGTTGTGGTCCATCTTCTTCTTGGCATATACATCCAAGTCATCTTCCATGCTCTTCTAGGGGCATTAATCAGCTGAGCCCATTCAGCAACTGTAGACTGGTACCTCGTACCCTCTGACATCCATTACAATCCTGCCATCTGGATAGAAATGGTGCTGTGGAGTAGAACTGCATGATGAGTTCCTCGTTCCACTTTGTGAGCTTCTGCCCAACAAAGTCCTCTACTCCACATGCCTTGAAGCTGTCCTGCACTCCAGGGTAGTACTCTTCGTTGTCCTTGATGTATTGCCAATCAACCCATCTCATATCACAGACAATTGGCTTCTTGTCTAGCAGCACTGTCTCATAAAAGTCTGTTGCTCCTTGGTGTGAAACCTGTAGTCAACTGCAGTCCTTCTCCTTGAAGCATACGGGTCTGCTTCTCTCCACTTCCTGAGCCCTGAGTCTCTCCTGAGCTTCATGTCCTCAGCCACAGGATGAGCATCGTTGTGGTCTGGGATCTTGGGCTTGAGCTTTCTAAGAACATTCTCTTCTTCTTCTTCTGCAGCTTCAGGCACTGGGGCTTGTTCTTCTCAGTAGCTGGATGCTTCTTTGTTTCCTCTTTGCTTTGGCTTTGGAGCTGGCTTGGCCTTGGAAGCAGCTGCCCCTGTTCTTATGGCATCAACCCATCAGCTTGGTGCCTTAGGTGCTGGTGCAGCTACCTCTTCCTTCTTCCTCCTCTCTTCCATGAATGGAAGCCTTGCCAAGCACTCTGGCTACAGTTTTCTTCACCATTTCTTTCCTCTTCTTGCCTTCGCAGCAATCTGGCTCAATGGGAGTGGGCTTTCAGTTGAAGCTCTGGCCTTGACATAGGCTGCCTGCTGCTGGCCTTTTGATCTTCATTCCTGGTTTTATGCCTCTGTGCTGCTCAACTCTCTTGGAAATTGCTTCCTCTTCTGCCACATAATCCTCATCTTCTGAGTCTGAGGTTCTCTTCTTTCTCTGTCTGGTGGCAGCTTTAGGCAGATTGCTAGGAGTACTTCTGCTGCCATCATCTAAAGAACTTGAGGGACTAGTGCCCTCACTCATCTGCACTTGCTGTTATGATATGTTCTGGCTGTCACTCTGATCAGACATGTTGCAAACTCTGACTGCTGACCCTGTGAATAGGTTATAGATGAGATAGAGTGGATGAGCATCACAAAATGCAGAGATTTTTGCAAAAGAATGATTCAAAATCTTAGTTTTAGTTTCCCACTGAAATCATCTCGGATCTACCGATTTTTAAACTCAGTGATACCGAAGCAGTTTTGGAACCTAAACTAGTGAACTCGGTCAGACCGAGTCACAGTTCGGTGGCACCGAGACTGCTAGGGTTTCACAAAGTTCCAAAATCGGTCACACCGATAAGTAATTCTCGGTCAGACCGAGTCTCACTTGTGCAATGGCATGAGCCAAATCGGTGGGACCGAGTTTTTCAACTCGGTGGGTCCGAGATGGTTTCGGCGGAAACCTAACCCTAAAATTTTCGAATCAAAACTAATCTACGAACGCATTGACTGGATAGGAGTGTTTCAATCGTGGCAAGAATCATTAAGAACACAATGTGCTAGGAATCGGACGGGGAATAGCACTGTGATCGTGTCACACCCTAGCTAGTCATGCATTAGAGTGTTGCATCATGTTTACTCTTTCATCAGAAACTTGAAATGGGGATCTGTGAAACCCTCAGAACCATTTTGAAAATGACCCAAATAAAAATTTCTCCAAAAGGGTCCAAGAAAATGCTCATGTTGCTCTCTGAAAATATTGGACAGAGATAAAAATCAAACCAATATTTTTAGTGGCTCATGGACATTTATTTTGGGCATTTGGAATAAATGCATAAATATTTGCATTGGAAATATATTAATTATATATATTAATATATGCCCAAATATTATGCCAATTATAAAAGAGCTCTGGAATAATATAAATAGCTCCTGCAAAAATTGGCATAAGTTAAATAAATGATTTAATATATTATTTAAATCAAACAAATGTCAGAAATTAAAAAAAAAGAGGAAAATATATAACAGGAGGAGCTTACCTGGGCTCCTCCACTGTGCAGCCCAGCCAGCTGGCCGGCCCAGCCAGCAGCGGCCCAGCCCACCACTGCAGCTCTCCGTCGTCTTCCTCCCCTCGCCCCGAAGCTGCTGCGTGCTCGCGCGCGCACGGCCGCGCGGCCACCTCCTGCTTGCCGACGCGCTCCTGGCCGCGTGGACGACTCCCGCAGGCCGTCCCGATCCCCCCTACTCTCTCTCACTCTCCCCCGGCTCTCCCCTCCTCTCCCTCGCTCTCCCTCTCACACGGCCGAACACCACCGTCGCCGCCGTTCGCCATAGCCACCGTCTCCGACCACCCCTCGCTCCCCCGACTAGCTCAGGAGCTCCGCCTCGACTCCCTCTTCCTCCCCACCGCTCCACAGCTCCCCGGAAGCCCTGCATCGCCGCCACGTCGCCGTTCCCCTCTTCGGGCTCCGACCACCGTCGCCGTCGATTCGCCGTCTCCAGCGCGTCCCCGAGCCCACTTCGACGCCCACTGCAACCGCGGTGAGCTACGCCACCGTTTCCCCCTCTCCTTCCCCTCGTTCCCTCACCGTAGCCACCTCCCCACCACGGCCGAACCTCCGCCGTCACCGAGCTCGCCGTCGACGCAGCTCCGGTGACCATTTGGTCACCCCGGCGAGTCCAACGAGTTCGCAAGACCCCGTAGAGCATCCCTAGCACCTCGCTTTGCTCGACTTCGAGCTCCAGCACCGTTCCCGTGCACGACCGAACCCCGGCGGCCGCAGCCGAGCTCGCCGCCGTCGACTCCGGCCACCCCGACCCCAACGGGCCCCGCCAAGAGCTGCGGGTTGGCCTCAGCTCCACTCCGGTGGTCTCCGCGGCCCCTCTGGTGGCCGAAATGACCAAAACCACTTCCGCCGCCGCGTCGGGCTCGCCGGCGACTAAACGCCGGCAGCCGACATTAACTTTGACCATGGGTGGGCCCTGGTTGACTCCCCTGAGTCAATGACAGGTGGGGCCCAGCCCTATTAATTAAACAGGATTAGTTTTAATTAAGTTTTAATTAAAATAATCACCCTGACATGCGGGACCCACTGTCAGGTTTGACCTGGACCAGTTCCGTTGACCTGCTGACGTCACACTGACGTCAGGCTGACGCAGTAATTGATTTTCTGGATTTAAATTAAATCAGGAAATTCCAGAATATTATTTAAACTTCAAAAATTCATAACTTTTATTCTGTAACTCCAAATTGGACAAATTATATATGAAAAATGATCAGAAAAATCCAATCTATCCATCTGTACAATTTTCATGCATGATCAAACAAGTTAAATTGATGTTTTAAGCAGAACAAGGAAAAGCACTTTAAAAGGCCATATTTGAATTTGAAATTTGAATCTTTGATTCAAATTTGTTCAAACCCTTCTGGCTTTAGTTGCATTAGCCCAATACACTCATATTGCCATGTTTCATGCATGCATCATATTGTTGCACATTGTTTGGTGATGCTTGTGTATCGATGCCCTTGCGACAGGTTCTGTCCCCGAGGAGTACCGTGATTACCCTAACGAAGAACCGTATCCGTGCATCGAACCATCAGGCAAGCAACCAACCATTTGATCATATCGATACAATCCCATGTTCTCGCTCCTGCTCTCTTTTACTGCATTAAGACAACGCGATTCAAACTGCTGTGTGCGACGGTAGTTGAACCCATTTCCTCTGCATGACCTGTCATTGCCACAGTAACTAGATGAAACCGCTTAGCATGTCTAGGATTTGCTTGAGCCATATGTATGTGTTGTTCCTACCTTGCTATGCCTGCTATGCTTAGAGTCGTGTCAGGTCTGGTTCATCTGGGTGATGGGCTGGAGTGAAATGATTATGTCGGTAATGAGAGTGGTGTGGTGAACACGATTTGGTAAAGGTATCGATGAAAGGCCATGTAGGAGTACATGGTGGGTTGTTTCATTGAAGCCGACCTTAAGCACTGAGATCTGTATGTGTGATTTAAGAATCAGCTAGTACCATGCATTGGGCCCGAAACCAATGGACCCTCTCGGCTTCTTATTCACCCTAGTTCTCCGTCCAGGAGTTGCAAGTAGTTTCTGGTGTTTGTAGCCTACTGGAGGCCGTGGACAGCGCTGACCGTAGGGGTGGGCTGTGATGCGGTAGGTACGTGGCCGGGTGTACCGAATACCCGTTAGGTATCTCGGGAACCCTGTTCACATCGTTCGGGGCCGTATGGGAAACCTCGGCCGGACTCCCTGCGGATGGAACCTGAATAGGCGATAAACCTGGACTGGAGGCTTAGGTGATTAGGTAGGTCGTGGCCGACACCCACGTTGGGCTTCCGCTTGAAGGTTGCCGAGTACATGTCGTGTAAACGACGGTAAGTGGTGAGAGCGTGTATGAAGAAGTACCCCCTGCAGGGTTAACATGATCTATTCGAATAGCCGTGTCCGCGGTAAAGGACTAGTTGGTTGCCTATACAGTTCATAGACAAGTAAATGGAAACTACTAAAAGCCTCAAGATAAGTGTGAGTGCCGAGGATGGCTCTTCCGTAGGAAGACGGAGGCGGATCCTCGGTAGTGTATTGAAGTGGTGAGTAGTGGACTCGTGTGCGCAAAACCATTTCAAGTTGGAGTATCGTAGGATAGCCTAGCCAAGAGTCAAAGCTGGCTTGCTGCAATAACTCCACCAACCCTTCTTGATACTATGCATGTATGTAGGATCTGATGTAAGTCTTCCTGAGTACCTTTGTACTCATGTTGCTATAATCTACATTTTTTACAGAAGACGCTGCAACCCCTTCTGATGGGTTCTATGTAGACGTTGACATCAACGAGTAGGCTAAAGACCCAGGTGGTGACCCTGAGCTTGTGAAGGACCACGTAGTATAGCTAGGCTTTCCAAGCCTCTTTTATTTTACTAGTTGTTTGTACCCAGACAAGTTACTTCCGCTGCTGGTTTGTATGACTGTATGACTTGTATGTTGGGGTCGTGAGACCCGTACCTTTGTGTATGTTATGTATGGCTCACTGAGCCTTAAATAAAGTACTTGTGTCGTAGAGTCATGTTGTGATGCTTCGTTGTAATTGCACATATCGAGCATATTGTGTGTATGATTGAAATGCTTGGTATGTGTGGGATCTGACTATCTAGTTGTTTATCTTTAGTAGCCTCTCTTACCGGGAAATGTCTCCTAGTGTTACCGCTGAGCCATGGTAGCTTGCTACTGCTCTGGAACACTTAGGCTGGCCGGCATGTGTCCTTCTTCGTTCCTGTGTCTGTCCCTTCGGGGAAATGTCACGCTTTGAGTACCGGAGTCCTGTTAGCCCGCTACAGCCCGGTTTACCGGAGTCCTGCTAGCCCAGTGCTACAGCCCGGACCCACTTGCTGATGACCGACACGTTCGAAGCTGGGTCATGGATGCCTGTCCCTGTAAGTCTGTGCCACTTTGGGTTTACGACTAGTCATGTCAGCCCGGGCTCTTTATCATATGGATGCTAGCGACACTATCATATACGTGAGCCAAAAGGCGCAAACGGTCCCGGGAAAAGGTAAGACGACACCCGTGGGGATACCGTGCGTGAGGCCGCAAAGTGATATGAGGTGTTACCAGCTAGATCGATGTGACATCGAGTCGGGGTCCTGACAGCGTTGGCATCAGAGCCGGACTGCCTGTAGGTTCTCCAAGCCAAACTGGTCGATGTTGAGTCTAGAAATTCTTTAGTTATATGTAGGGGAATTGTTTGTGGGATGGAACGTAAGGCTCTTTTTACTCCTTATACTTATGACATTCTGATCTGAGTCAGTCCATTCTTCTACCGGGGGTTAAGGAATTAGGATCTATTCTCTCTATCAGGATCACGAGTTACTAATCAGTAGTACCTTATAAGTTTGATGGTTACCAGCCTAGTTCAGTTCTACTACCACATTATGTTGCCAGAATGGTTTCAGAACTTTGATATGATGATGATGAGTGTGTACGAAATCCTTTGTCAAATGTCTCAAATCCTTTTTGAGCATTTACAGCTGATATGCTGCCGAAATTTTGCTAGAAATTCTAATGCCTTTGCATTATGATTGTGCTTTCAGATGGCCACTCGCGACCTCAATCAAGTGGTTCGCCTGACTCGATGCCTAGATGTACCCGACCATACTGCTAAGTTGGTCAGGGTAATGACTGAGGCTGGATACCGCTGGTATCCTGAGTACACGGTCGAAGAGCAATTCCGAGATTTCAATCAAAGCCAGTATCTCTGCACTGTCAGGATATTTCCATCTTATCCTGGATCCACCGAGCCTCTTCACTGCTCTTATGGACTCGGGGTTACCATTGAGATGGCTGTGCAGGACGCCGCCTACTCTATGATGACCATTATGCGAGTCAGATCTGGGTTATTTCGGGACTCTGATTTCCGGTATATGCCAGGATCACTTCCGGGAGCACAAGGGTATCTCCAGGCTATCTATGCTGACTCCACTCAGGAGGATTCACGGACTCGCACCACTGCTGAGATGCTCGAGGATAAGGACCGTGAAAATCGGGCCTTAAGGTTAGAGCTCTTCAATACCCGTGCTGACCACTGGGCCACTTTGACTCGGTTCGCACCGGCGGTGCAAGCTGGATATTCAGATATGCGCGATCTCTATCCTGTGAGATCTGCTCTGCCAGACGTGATGGTTTGGCGTGATGTAGGAGGCATCACCCCACCTCGCGGTCCCCGCAGGCCACCGTTTGTTGGTCCAAGGCCTCATCCTAGCCCCTATGGTCCACAAGCTCCGCGAGACCGTCTGTTTCCGGATGAACATGTTGAGCTTCCAGGCTATGGAGGTGACTTCTACGAGGACTATTACGGATCGGTCTGAGTTAGTGGTGGTATCACTAGTTTGCACTAGCTGTGTCGTCTATCGCCCCGCGTAACTCGTGGGATATGACCTAGTCTGTACTCTTTCCGGAGATGTAGAAAAATAATGTATAGGAGCTTGGAATGCCTCCGATGAGATGTAATCCTCTTTTCACCGTAAAAGTACTATGTTTGGTCTTGTACTAAACCCTGTATGGTGTGTATGACGATGGAATAAAAGAAGCAGTTTCTGTATCTACCATGTCATACGGATGATCATCCTGCATTCCGAGTTATTTCTTACATTATGAATCCTATGTCGGAATTTTACCATCCTGACTAAATCATTGTCTTGTCTTCCTAGGATGGTCAACACGCGCGCTAACCCTGCTTCTCAAGAGCAGGCCGAAGGCAGTGAAGCCAGGGATGTAAATCTGCCTCATCCTCCTTCACTAGCCGAGGTGATGATGGAAGCTGAGAGAAACAAGCGGGAGACAAACCGTTTGTTGGAGCGTATTGAACAGAATACAGCACACCATCAGAGGGCTAACGTGGTGTCACTCAGTGATTTTATCAAATTGCATCCACCCACGTTCCACCACTCCGTCGAGCCTCTCGACGCTGATGACTGGCTTCGCAGTATCTCCCATAAACTGCGTTCCGCGCTGGTAGCGGAGGCTGACAAGGTCACCTTTGCTGCCTATCATCTTGAAGGCCCCGCCAGTCTATGGTGGGAGAATTATGGAGCTATGCGCCCAGCGGGCCATGTCACAACTTGGGCTGAATTCAGCGAGGCTTTCCGTGAACATCACATTCCGGAGGGTCTCATGGACCGTAAACGTGAAGAATTTTGCAGTTTCACCCAAGGCTGACTTTCTGTGGATGCCTATAGCAGGGAGTTTGGTAATCTCGCCCGATATGCAACTGAGGAAGTTTCTACTGACGCCAAGAAGCAAGCAAGGTTCCGTAAGGGCCTTAGTCCTGAGCTTCGCCGCGACCTCCGTCTGCATGAGTGCACATCTTTTTCGAAACTTGTCAACAAAGCCATCAGTGCTAAAACTGGTCAGACTGACTATGACGCAACACGCAAGCATGGACGTGACATGGGTTCCTCATCCGGTGCTGGTCCTCAGAAGCGCCGCGTGTGGGTACCCAACACCGCCCTGCCACCCAGGTTCACACCGAGGCCATCTTTCTAGGCGCCTCGCCCCGTTCAACAGTCTGCTCCAGCCAAGCCCTATGGGGGTTCAACTAACAATGCTCCTCCACGTACCAGTTCCGTGACTTGTTTCAAGTGTGGGGAATCTGGCCACTATATGCGTGAATGCCCCCAGACCAACCCAAATCAATCTGCTAAAGCTGTTGGCCGTGGCAAGCCGACAGGGAAAGTGTTTCATGCTAAACCGGTCACCGCTTCACGTGGCCATGTCAACTGTGTCTCTGCCGAAGAAGCTCAAGAGGACCCCAACGTCGTTCTCGGTACGCTTCTTGTTAATTGCCACCCGGCATCTGTTCTTTTCGATACAGGAGCCTCTCATTCCTTTATATCTGAAAATTATGCTCGTTTGCATAACGTTGCATTCTGTGACTTGCCATCCACTATGGAAATCTCTACCCCTGGATCTAGATGGCAGACCTCTAGGGTAAGTTATGGAAATGAAATTCAAGTCGACAGACTTGTTTTCCTTGCGTCTTTGATAGCCCTTAAATCTTCAGATATTAATATCATTCTGGGTATGGACTGGATGTCAGCTCATCATGCCCAAATTGATTGCTTCTCTAGGACTGTTCAACTCACCCATCCTTCGGGGAAGATAGTCCATGTCTTGACCCGAATAGCCAAGCGACAATTATATTCTCTTAACGCCAGCCCTTTGCCAGACCTTGAGGACGTTCTGGTAGTCCGTGACTTCCCGGATGTCTTTCCAGAGGAATTGCCAGGTGTTCCACCTGACAGGGATGTTGAGTTTGTAATAGACCTCATTCCAGGAACCGTTCCGATTGCTAGAAGACCTTATAAGATGGCACCACTAGAACTAGACGAGCTTAAGAAACAACTCGATGAGTCCTTGAAAAAGGGTTTCATCCGCCCTAGTTCATCTCCGTGGGCTTGCCCCGTCCTATTCGTCAAGAAGAAGGATGGTACGGACCGGATGGTTGTAGATTACCGACCTGTCAACTTGGTCACAATCAAGAACAAATATCCGCTTCCCAGGATCAACGACCTGTATGATCAGCTCGCTGGATCCTCAGTCTTCTCCAAGATGGATTTGAGGTTGGGCTACCATCAAATCAAAATCAGAAACGGGGACATTCCTAAAACGGCCTTTGTTACTCGTTATGGCCAATACGAGTACACCGTCATGTCCTTCGGTTTAACCAACGCTCCAGCCACCTTTTCTCGGTTAATGAACTCAATCTTCATGGAGTATTTGGATAAATTCGTCGTTGTTTACCTCGATGATATACTCATCTACTCCAAGAATGAGGAAGAACATGCCGAACATCTAAGGCTAGTGTTGAAGAAACTTCGAGAGCATCGCCTTTATGCCAAATTTTCTAAATGTGAATTCTGGTTGTCAGAAGTGACCTATCTGGGTCATGTAATATCTGGTAAAGGTATTGCTGTTAACCCTGAGCGAGTTCAAGCCGTCCTTAATTGGACTCCACCTGAATCGGTCAAGCAAGTTCGGAGTTTTCTAGGCTTAGCGAGCTATTGTCGTCGCTTTGTCGAGAACTTCTCCAAAGTTTCTAAACCTCTAACCGAACTCCTCAAGAAAGATAAGAAGTTCGAATGGACTCCACCATGTGAGCACAGCTTTCAGGAACTGAAAAGACGCCTGACCTCTGCTCCCGTGCTGGTACCGCCAGACTTCTCCAAGGACTTTGTTATCTACTGCGACGCCTCGCGACAAGGACTAGGTTGCATTCTTATGCAAGATCGACACGTAATTGCTTACGCTTCACGGCAATTGCACCCACATGAGGAGAATTATCCTACTCATGATCTAGAGCTTGCAGCCGTAGTCTATGCACTTAAGACCTGGCGACATTACCTCCTCGGTAACCGTTGCGAAATATTCACTGATCACCAAAGTCTGAAGTACATTTTCACCCAACCGGATTTGAATCTCAGGCAGAGACGTTGGGTTGAATTGATCACAGACTTCGACTTAGGAATAACCTACACCCCAGGGAAAGCCAACGTCATGGCTGATGCGCTAAGTCGTAAATCTTATTGTAACAACCTGATGTTACAACAAAGTCAACCGCTTCTCCATGAGGAATTTCGGAAGCTTAACCTTCACATTGTTCCTCAAGGTTTTCTTTCCACCTTGGTGGCAAAACCTACTCTTACGGATCAAATCATCGCTGCCCAAAAGCGAGATAAGGGAATATCTAAAATCAAAGAGAACATTGCTAGCGGAGGTGCTAGTTGTTTCTCCACAAATGACCATGGTGTTGTGTACTTTGAGAACCGTCTAGTGGTTCCCAAGAACCAGCATCTACGGCAGTTGATCCTTAAGGAGGCTCATGAATCTCCTCTCAAACTCCGGGATCCAAATGGCAAACCTCTAGAGTAAGCCATGGAAATGAAATCCAAGTCGACAGACTTGTTTTTCTCGCATCTTTGATAGCCCTTAAATCTTCAGATATTAATATCATTTTGGGTATGGACTGGATGTCAGCTCATCAAGCCAAAATTGATTGCTTCTCTAGGACTGTTCAACTCACCCATCCTTCGGGTAAGATAGTCAATGTCTTGACCCGAATAGCCAAGCGACAATTATATTCTCTTAACGCCAGCCCCTTGCCAGATCTTGAGGACGTGCCGGTAGTCTGTGACTTTCCGGATGTCTTCCCAGAGGAATTGCCAGGTGTTCCACCTGACAGGGATGTTGAGTTCGTAATAGATCTCATTCCAGGAACCATTCCGATTGCTAGAAGACCCTATAAGATGGCACCCCTAGAACTAGCCGAGCTTAAGAAACAACTCGATGAGTCCTTGAAAAAGGGTTTCATCCGACCTAGCTCATCTCCGTGGGCTTGCCCCGTCCTATTCGTTAAGAAGAAGGATGGTACGGACCGGATGGTTGTAGATTACCGACCTGTCAATTTGGTCACAATCAAGAACAAATATCCACTTCCCAGGATCAACGACCTGTACGATCAGCTCGCTGGATCCTCAGTCTTCTCCAAGATGGATTTGAGGTTGGGCTACCATCAAATCAAAATCAGAAACGGGGACATTCCTAAAACGGCCTTTGTTACTCGTTATGGCCAATACGAGTACACCGTCATGTCCTTCGGATTAACCAACGCTCCAGCCACCTTTTCTCGGTTAATGAACTCAATCTTCATGGAGTATTTGGATAAATTCGTCGTGGTTTACCTCGATGATATACTCATCTACTCCAAGAACGAGGAAGAACATGCCGAACATCTAAGGCTAGTGTTGCAGAAACTTCGAGAGCATCGCCTTTATGCCAAATTTTCTAAATGTGAATTCTGGTTGTCAGAAGTGACCTATCTGGGTCATGTAATATCTGGTAAAGGTATTGCTGTTAACCCTGAGCGAGTTCAAGCCGTCCTTAATTGGACTCCACCCGAATCGGTCAAGCAAGTTCGGAGTTTTCTGGGCTTAGCGAGCTATTGTCGTCGCTTTGTCGAGAACTTCTCCAAAGTTGCCAAACCTCTAACCGAACTCCTCAAGAAAGATAAAAAGTTCGAATGGACTCCACAATGTGAGCACAGCTTTCAGGAACTGAAAAGACGCCTGACCTCTGCTCCCGTACTGGTACCGCCAGACTTCTCTAAGGACTTTGTTATCTATTGCGACGCTTCGCGACAAGGACTAGGTTGCATTCTCATGCAAGATCGACACGTAATTGCCTACGCTTCACGGCAATTTCACCCACATGAGGAGAATTATCCTACTCATGATCTAGAGCTTGCAGCCGTAGTCTATGCACTTAAGACCTGGCGACATTACCTCCTCGGTAATCGTTGCGAAATATTCACTGATCACCAAAGTCTGAAGTATATTTTCACCCAACCGGATTTGAATCTCAGGCAGAGACGTTGGGTTGAATTGATCACCGACTTCGACTTAGGAATAACCTACACCCCAGGGAAAGCCAACGTCATGGCTGATGCGCTAAGTCGTAAATCTTATTGTAACAACCTGATGTTACAACAAAGTCAACCGCTTCTCCATGAGGAATTTCGGAAGCTTAACCTTCATATTGTTCCTCAAGGTTTTCTTTCCACCTTGGTGGCAAAACCTACCCTTATGGATCAAATTATCAAAGCACAGAAGGTAGATCCGGGAATCTCCCGCATCAAGAGGAACATTCAGAAAGGAATTGCGAATTGTTTCTCCATTAATGATCAAGGAGTCGTATACTTCGGGAATCGATTAGTAGTTCCCAAAGTGCGCAACCTAAGGCGATTAATCCTTAAGGAAGCTCATGAATCTCCTCTCACTATTCATCCCGGTAGTACTAAGATGTATCAGGACCTACGCCAGAGGTTCTGGTGGACTAGGATGAAGAGAGAAATTGCTCAGTATATTGCAAATTGCGACGTCTGTCGTCGTGTAAAAGCAGAGCATCAACGGCCTGCTGGCACCCTTCAACCCTTAGCTATTCCTGAATGGAAATGGGATAAAATTGGTATGGATTTCATTACCGGGTTTCCCAGGACCAAGAGAGGGAATAATGCTATTTTCGTCGTGGTCGATCGTCTTTCCAAAGTAGCCCACTTCTTACCTGTTCGTGAGAGTATAACCGCTAGTCAGCTGGCAGATTTATACATCTCCCGAATAGTGTCTCTCCATGGTGTTCCTTTGGAAATTAACTCGGATCGAGGAAGTCTTTTCACCTCTCGATTTTGGGAAAGTTTCCAAAATGCTATGGGAACCCGTCTCTCCTTTAGCACCGCTTTCCACCCTCAGTCAAGTGGTCAAGTGGAACGCGTCAACCAAATTCTAGAAGACATGCTTCGAGCCTCTGTTATCTCATTCGGAATGGACTGGGAGAAGTGCCTTCCATTTGCCGAATTCGCGTACAACAACAGCTATCAATCTAGCTTGGGTAAAGCCCCTTTTGAAGTTCTCTATGGACGACGATGTCGAACACCCCTTAACTGGTCAGAGACCGGGGAAAGACAATTCTTTGGCCCGGATATGATTCAGGAAGCAGAAGAACAAGTTCGTATCGTTCGTGAAAAGTTGAAAACAGCCCAATCCCGTCAAAAGAGTCAATATGACCGAAAACATAAGGCTATGACCTTCGAGGTTGACGAGAAGGCTTATCTTCGGGTCACCCCTCTGAAGGGAACCCATCGTTTCGGTATCAAAGGCAAATTGGCTCCTCGTTACATTGGACCTTTTCGCATTCTTGCCAAACGAGGAGAAGTTGCCTACCAGTTGGAACTACCTCTGCACCTCTCCAGAGTTCACGATGTCTTCCACGTTTCTCAACTCAGGCGTTGCTTCTCGGATCCTATCCGTGAAGTGGACCACGAAACGCTTGATCTCCAAGATGATCTTACATATCGAGAGTACCCCATTCGTATCCTCGATCAAGCCGAACGTACCACGCGACGTCATAATATCAAGTTTCTCAAGGTTCAATGGTCGCACCATTCCGAGGATGAAGCAACTTGGGAAAGGGAGGATCGTCTTCGACTCGAGTATCCCGCCTTCTTCCCGGAGGAACCCAAATCTCGGGACGAGATTCTTTTGAGTGGGGGTGAGTTGTCACACCCTAGCTAGTCATGCATTAGAGTGTTGCATCATGTTTACTCTTTCATCAGAAACTTGAAATGGGGATCTGTGAAACCCTCAGAACCATTTTGAAAATGACCCAAATAAAAATTTCTCCAAAAGGGTCCAAGAAAATGCTCATGTTGCTCTCTGAAAATATTGGACAGAGATAAAAATCAAACCAATATTTTAGTGGCTCATGGACATTTATTTTGGGCATTTGGAATAAATGCATAAATATTTGCATTGGAAATATATTAATTATATATATTAATATATGCCCAAATATTATGCCAATTATAAAAGAGCTCTGGAATAATATAAATAGCTCCTGCAAAAATTGGCATAAGTTAAATAAATGATTTAATATATTATTTAAATCAAACAAATGTCAGAAATTAAAAAAAAAGAAAATATATAACAGGAGGAGCTTACCTGGGCTCCTCCACTGTGCGGCCCAGCCAGCTGGCTGGCCCAGCCAGCAGCCGGCCCAGCCCACCTCCCTCCTCTGTCGTCTTCGTCCCGACAGAGGGAGGGGAGTGTGGCCGGCGCGCGCGCGCGCCACCGCGCCACGCCACCTGCTCGCCTGCTTGCCTGGCCTCCCCTCCTCGCTCGACGCCCTGGACGACGCCACGCCCTCCCCCCTGCTCTCTCTCACTCTCCCCCGGCTCTCCTCTCCTCTCTCTCGCTCCCCCTCTCACACGGCCGAACACCACCGTCGCCGCCGTTCGCCATAGCCACCGTCTCCGACCACCCCTCGCTCCCCCGACTAGCTCAGGAGCTCCGCCTCGACTCCCTCTTCCTCCCCACCGCTCCACAGCTCCCCGGAAGCCCTGCATCGCCGCCACGTCGCCGTTCCCCTCTTCGGGCTCCGACCACCGTCGCCGTCGATTCGCCGTCTCCAGCGCGTCCCCGAGCCCACTTCGACGCCCACTGCAACCGCGGTGAGCTACGCCACCGTTTCCCCCTCTCCTTCCCCTCGTTCCCTCACCGTAGCCACCTCCCCACCACGGCCGAACCTCCGCCGTCGCCGAGCTCGCCGTCGACGCAGCTCCGGTGACCATTTGGTCACCCCGGCGAGTCCAACGAGTTCGCAAGACCCCGTAGAGCATCCCTAGCGCCTCGCTTTGCTCGACTTCGAGCTCCAGCACCGTTCCCGTGCACGACCGAACCCCGGCGGCCGCAGCCGAGCTCGCCGCCGTCGACTCCGGCCACCCCGACCCCAACGGGCCCCGCCAAGAGCTGCGGGTTGGCCTCAGCTCCACTCCGGTGGTCTCCGCGGCCCCTCTGGTGGCCGAAATGACCAAAACCACTTCCGCCGCCGCGTCGGGCTCGCCGGCGACTAAACGCCGGCAGCCGACATTAACTTTGACCACGGGTGGGCCCTGGTTGACTCCCCTGAGTCAATGACAGGTGGGGCCCAGCCCTGTTAATTAAACAGGATTAGTTTTAATTAAGTTTTAATTAAAATAATCACCCTGACATGCGGGACCCACTGGCAGGTTTGACCTGGACCAGTTCCGTTGACCTGCTGACGTCACACTGACGTCAGGCTGACGCAGTAATTGATTTTCTGGATTTAAATTAAATCAGGAAATTCCAGAATATTATTTAAACTTCAAAAATTCATAACTTTTATTCTGTAACTCCAAATTGGACAAATTATATATGAAAAATGATCAGAAAAATCCAATCTATCCATCTGTACTATTCTCATGCATGATCAAACAAGTTAAGTTGATGTTTTAAGCAGAACAAGGAAAAGCACTTTAAAAGGCCATATTTGAATTTGAAATTTGAATCTTTGATTCAAATTTGTTCAAACCCTTCTGGCTTTAGTTGCATTAGCCCAATACACTCATATTGCCATGTTTCATGCATGCATCATATTGTTGCACATTGTTTGGTGATGCTTGTGTATCGATGCCCTTGCGACAGGTTCTGTCCCCGAGGAGTACCGTGATTACCCTAACGAAGAACCGTATCCGTGCATCGAACCATCAGGCAAGCAACCAACCATTTGATCATATCGATACAATCCCATGTTCTCGCTCCTGCTCTCTTTTACTGCATTAAGACAACGCGATTCAAACTGCTGTGTGCTACGGTAGTTGAACCCATTTCCTCTGCATGACCTGTCATTGCCACAGTAACTAGATGAAACCCACTAGCATGTGTAGGAGTTGCTTGAG